>NC_069504.1:1014031525-1014331525 GCF_027579735.1 Bombina bombina | reverse complement strand
TCGCACCCTCTATAGCGCAAAACTTGTAATTTAGGTGAATGAGAACACGCTATGCCAAGTTACCTTAGCAAAGCTAAAGAATGCAACTGATGAAGAACAAGATCATAACCCTCTTGTTCTTAAGAGGCAATATTAGATAAAGAGTATTTCAGATCAATATACCATGAATGAAAACATCTGTGGAACATACAGGACTGTTTGTGAGATCATTGCTGGCACATGTACTGTTTTGTTTCCATAGTTGCTGTTATACATTAATATCAGATCTGCGTGTTTCTTTGATTTAGACACTGGAAAGCAGCATTATTTGTAAGTATGTCTTTAAAATAGAAAAAGCAATGGCAGATGATACCTCTTCCCTTTCTAAAAGTATTTAACTGACACACATTAATTCATTTGTAAATTCAAAGTGGAACATCTATGTTGCTAGAAAGATTTATCTGTAACCATTTAAATTTATCTACAATAGCTCTAAATGTGATATTAAAATTATGATACTGTAGTCAAGGGACATAAATCTCTAAAATGTTTATTAAGTTTATTAAAGTTTATGTTCCTTCATAGGTGCCCTCTCTCTCAGCAAACACAACTTTCAGGGTGCTCTAATATGCAAGATACAATCCAGAATAAGAACTCTTTGGGCTTGAGGCAAAAAGTTTTCATTATTTATGTGACTTTCCCGGGACAACAACAAAAAACTTTTTATCCTGCCTCAAACCCAGAGATAGCTTATTTTAGATTTTGTATGTATATATATATATATATATATATATATATATATATATATATATATATATATATATATATATATATATATATATATATATATATATATATATATATATATATATATATTTATATTCTTCCCTCAGTATTATACACCATAGCGCTTTCCTTTCTCTGAATATGGAGACTATTTTAACCCCATTAGCAAGCAAAAAAATGTATCTATTAGCCATAAAGATACAACAACATTGGAGAATGTGAGTCTCACAAACCCCTTAAGCAGTTACTAGGGAAATTAGAAAAACTGAGCCAGAAACAAATATTAGCCTGACATGACAGTAACAATTTGGAACGTTATTTGAAATATAATATCATACCTAAAGGTTTATGCTTAGTAAAAACTCCCATCTATACTATAATCACGTTTGTAACGTGTTCGTCAGTGTCGCCAGTTGCGCATGCATTCTCAAAGGAATTTTGGCAACCAAAAAGATTGTTGGCTGCATGCGCAGCCAAAAGAATCCACCTGGATGCAGCGTAGGCAAACGAAGGGGCATTAAGAAAAAAAAAACGCCCGCACGAAGTATGAACAAAAAAATAACCGCCCGCACAAAGTATTAACAAAAAAACTAACCACCCGCAAGAAGTATTAAGAAAAAAAACAAAAAACTCCTCCACAAAGTATTGAGAGAAAAAAACTAACTGCCCGCACGAAGTATTAAAGGGACAGTAAAGTCACAAAAAATCTTTTATGATTTAATTAGGGCATGTAATTTTAAACAACTTTCCAATTTACTTTTATTACCAATTTTGCTTTGTTCCCTTGGTATTCTTAGTTGAAAGCTAAATCTAGGAGGTTCATGTTCTAATTTCTTAGACCTTGAAGACTGCCTCTAATCGAAAAGCATTTTGACAGGTTTTCACCAAAAGAGAGCGTTAGTTCATGTGTTTCATATAGATAACATTGAGCTCCGGCACGTGAAGCTCCTAAGAGCAAGCACTGATTGGCTAAAAATGCAAGTCTGTCAAAAGAACTGAAATAAGGGGGCAGTTTACAGAGGCATAGATACAAGGTAATCACAGAGGTAACAAGTATATTATTATAACTGTGTTGGTTAAGCAAAATTGGGGAATGGGTAATAAAGGGATTATCTATCTTTTTAAACAACAAAAATTCTGGTGTTTACTGTCCCTTTAACAAAAAGACCTAATCCTTAAACGCCAAACCCCCACAACAGAAACTACCTAATCCTTAAACCGCCAAACCCCCACAAAGCAAACTAAATAAATGACAATATTAACCCCTAAACTGCCATCCCCCCACAATGCAAATAACTAATTTAATTACTAAGCCCCCTAACCTAACACCCTCTAAATTAACCCCACTTACATAAACTACGATAAAATTAAAATAAAAAATCGTAACATTAATTTAAAAAAAAAAAAAACTAACATTAAATTACAAAAAAATAATCTAAAATTTCAAAAAATAAAAATGTCTAAAATTACAGAAAAGAAATAAACAAAATTTTCAAAAATATAAAAAAATTAAACCTAATCAATATGAAAATAAAACAGCCCCCCAAAATAAAAAACAACACCCCCTAATCTAAACTAAACTACCAATAGCCCTCTTACCCTGACAAACATATATGCTCCTAACACCAAGCAAACCAAATTTTTACACAACCTAAAGTGACACATACTTTTAAATCAGATTTAGCACTCGACCCACTATTAGATTGCTCTTCTGGCCGAAGTTGCGCTCCTCCTAAAACGATATCTGACACAATATCCCTATTTCAACAATTAGCGTTAATAGACACGTGGAGAATGAAACATCCCTCTCAACACACTTAAACCTTCTACTCGAACCCCCACAGTAACTTCTCTCGAATCGACTACATTTTTGTAGACCAACTTTTATACGATCTGGTTAAAGATGTTGACATAACATCAACTACTTGGTCTGATCATGCCATGGTCTCTTTAAGTTTACAGTGGTTAGATTCTCCTCTATCCCCATTTGTTTGGAGGCTAGATGAGTCCCTACTTAAAAATAACGCCCTAACCAAATAGCTTGCAGAAACAATAGAGGAATATTTTAGACTTAACAACACAGAAAATATCTCTCCCCACACTCTGTGGGAGGCCCACAAAACCGTGCTGAGAGGTGAATTTATCAAGCATAAGGCTAGACAGAGAAAACAATACAGAATTCGACATGACAGTATCTTACAGTCTATATGCACACTGGAGAGGCAACATCAGGGAGCCCCTTGGGACACCTCCCTATCCACTCAACTCAGACATCATAGCAATGAACTCAACCAACTGCTATACGCAGAAGCCCAGACTAGAGCCTTATACCTTAGGAAACTCTTTTTAGCCAGATCAAATAAAATATGCCCGTCACTGGCTAGAACCCTTAAAGAGCGTAAACTTAACTCATATGTCCATAAATTATTAGACGAATCGGGAAATTATGCAGTAAGCAGCCTTTTGATTGTGGATAAATTTAAGAAGTACTATAGTAACCTTTATACCCTGCCCCCACCACACTCAGCACGTGTCCCCCTAGTTACAGAACAGTATATCACAGCTGCCACACTCCCAAACATATCTAAAGAAGTCTCTGAGACACTAGATAACCCCATTTCACCCCAGGAGGTACTGGCAGCTATAAAGTTCTTGCCTTCCCAAAAAAGCCCAGGCCCCGACGGCTTTTCTAATATGTATTATAAGCAATTTAGGAACTTATTAACTCCTTATCTGACATCTCTGTTCTAATCTATTGATGAATGCGCAGAATGGTCCAAGAGCTCCCTTGAGGCACATATTTCAGTGATAGCCAAGCCCGGTAAAGACCCCACACTAGTGAGTAACTATAGACCGATCTCTCTGTTGAACTCAGACTTGAAAATATATGCCAAAATTCTTGCTACTCGAATTAATCAAATACTTCCCCAAATTATTCATGCTGACCAATCGGGCTTTATACCAAAGAGAGAGGCCCGAGACAACACTGTCAGAGTTTGCAACTGATTGAACAGTCCAGCCTTTCAGGCATCCCCTCTATTTTAATCTCTACAGATGTTGAAAAAGCGTTTGACCGGCTGGATTGGAACTTTCTGAAACATAGCCTGACAGCCTTTGGCTTTGGCTCTGTTATGATCCAAAAGGATTTTTAGCTTATATACCCACCCCACTGCAAAGGTCCGAATGAACAGGACTTTATCAGATAGCTTCACTATACAAAATGGTACGTGACAGGGGTGCCCCCTGTCTCCTCTGCTCTTTGCCATCTCAATTGAAGTGCTTGCGTCCCACATTAAGAATAACCCCTTGATAACTGGTTTGCAATTAGGCGCCAACACGTACAAACTCACTCTCTATGCCGATGATGTCCTCACCTTACTCACTCACCCATCTGAATCTCTGCCCCACCTACTAGAGGAATTTGAGAAGTTCGGGAGTCACTCTAATTTTTTGATTAACACTCAGAAATCAGATATTCTTAATCTTAATATGTGGAGAGGAGACTTTGATGCCCTTAAGGTTCATTGCCAATATAGGTTATTACACGAGAAAATCAAATATCTGGGAATATATATATAACCCCATCTGTAAACAAAATATTTAAATATAACTATTTGCCTCTCTTGCACAAGATTAGGAGAGACTTTGATACCTGGCAAACCAGGCCTCTATCCTGGTGGGGCAGGATTCAATTGGTTAAGATGACCACTCTTCCCCAAATTTTATATGTCCTCCAGGCTGCTCCAGTACATTTACCTGTATCATATCTGACCCAAATTCAATCGCTAATAAACTCATTTATATGGGGGAATATCAAACCCCATATTGGCAAGAGAGTCCTTGTGAAGCCACTGGGGGGGGGGGGGGCTAGGAGTCCCTCTGATTTCTCAATATTACAAAGCGGTGATGCTACAGAGGGTGTAGGAGTGGCATGAACATACTCCAATTAAGGCTTGGACTTACATCGACTCTCATTTGCTTGGCACTGCTTTTATAGGCCCACTTTGTTGGATCAAACACAATTGCACACCCATACATGCTAGGTCTTCACTGTTATACTCTCACATCTTTCGGACATGGGACTCAGTCAGGACCAAAACTAAGGGAATCTCTACATTTGTCTCTCCTATGACCCCAGTGCCAATAAATGCAGAATTTAGTGGGGGGATAATCCCATCGGAGCCAGGTCACATAGATATAAATCAGACAATTCCATTCACATGCCTGACTGAAAGGGGATCCTTGAAACTAAGATCACAACTGTTGGATACTAAAGGGGGGGTTTGTTCTCTCATTGGCTAAAACACTCACAATTTCCCCACCTACTGAGCTCCTCACCTCACAAACGGGACCTCCTGAGAGAACTGACACGTTTCAAACGTTATTGTTACGAGGGGATGGTACCTAGGGAGTCACTATCGATTGTTAAAAAACTACTGGACAATGCCCTTAAATTGCCCCCCTCATCCCACGACTCCCACTGGCAGGTGGACTTAGGCCTCCCTATATCCAAAGAGCAATGGGACAACATATACTACCACTCCTCTAAATCTTCATCCTCTCCCAGGATCTTGGAGATGAACCATAAAATATTGTATCTATGGTACCTCACCCCAGACAGGCTTAAACATATTTACCCCAATACTAATGCGACTTGCTGGAGGGGTTGTGGGTCTCCTGGCACGATGGCTCACATATGGTGGCACTGCCCGAAGCTGCTTCCCTTTTGGAAGGACATCACAAATTATATGAAAATAGTCTTGGGAGATCAGTTTAGCCTGTCACCTCTCACAGCCCTATTTAGCTATAATCCGGGTAAAGTGTGTAAAATTAGATGGAAACTCCTCCAATATTGCCTAAATTGCGCCAGACTGCTTATTGCTCACAAGTGGAAGTCCTCAGATGTACCTACTGTGCAGGATTGGTTACATAACACATCTGAACTCCTCTCAGTGGAGGAATATTCCTACTACAAAAATCGCTGCCTGCCTTTTTATCACAACATTCAGTTCTATTGGCATTCACTCCTCCACTCCCCTCATAAACCATATTAGACAGCTAAGTCAAATAAAACAACTGCTTCTTGCCCATTCGGACCTTCCCCCCTTCCCCCCCCCCTCTTACCTTCTTACTAGCTGGAATGGTTGTTAGTTAATTTTTGAGTTTGTAGTTATAATCTTCTCTTAAGCTGGAATTTATAATGGTATGAATTGAATACCTATCTAGATAGAATGTATGCCTTATAAAAGTCAGAAATGTATATGGCTTATTCATCTGTTAGACAACAGATTTTTTCTTTTATCCCCTTTCTATTGTATCATTTATTGCTATGTGGCATGACATTTTGTACTGTGTTTATTTTTCTGAATAAAGCTTTTTTGAAATTAAAAAAAAAAAATACCAATAGCCCTTAAAAGGGCCTTTTGTAGGGTATTGCCCTAAGTTAAACAGCTCTTTTACATTTAAAAAATACTAAGGGCTTGATGATGTAAACATTGCCTGCTTAAAGCTACTTTTTCACGCCAACTCTCGCAGGGCTGTCCCGGTGGAATGAACGTAAAAAAGGGGCAGGCCCTGTGAGTGTCGAGATGGCTCCTTTTGAAAGTAATGGAGCTCACTGGATAGGGACACTTCACTCCTTAGAGTGAAGTTATCAGGGAGCAGGGGGAGCACTTTAAAATTAAAATCCTGCAGCCAATAAAACTCACATTATGCTGCTTTCTGCATAAAGCATCTTACATTTGCCTATATTTTTGTATATATATGTTTTTCTATTAGGATTATAAGTATATTGAGTGTTTTGAGAAAAGCTTGCCACCTTTTAGTTAGCGAGAAAAAACTGTGAGATCTGCAGTGAGAAAATCTTTATCGAATTACGTTGGGATTATAGAGACATTTTCATATACGCCCATGTTCAGCCCATTTTACGAAAAAACAAAAATTACGCTTTGCATTTTGTATTTATAAGTACACATTTCCGTGTAATTTTTTCACATCCAGTGCACTAAAATTACGATTTACGCTGTGCATATTTAATTAGATGTATTCCGGTGTAAATTACACACAAATTTTATGTTTTTTGTTAAAATGCGATTTTTGGTGAAGAATTTTGTTACGATTTTTGATGCACCTTAACAATACAATTTTTCCCTGCTTATTTTTGTGTGATTGGGTCAAATATTTGTTTTGTATGATGTTTAAAATACGAATTTTATTGTGCATTTTTCATATGGAAATGCAGTATACGCCCTTTAGCGAGACACCCTGTTTTCAGAGTAAAAAGTGGCTTTAGATAATTCCACCAGGGAAATAGAAGGACTGGCGAGCATTCTTTATTAATCTCACCAGCCCAGAGAGCTTTTAATCATCGAGCCCTAAGTCTCCCCCTAACAGTAAAAACCCCCCACCCACCAAACTCCCCAATTTAAAAAAACCTAACACTGAAAAATCCTAAACTACCCAATGCCCCTAAAGGGGCATTTGTATGGGCATTGACCTTAAAAGGGCATTCAGCTCTTTTGCTGCCCTTAAAAGGGAATTCAGCTCTTTTACAAGCCCATTTTTTCCCTAATCTTTAAAAAAAAAAAAAAAGCCAAAATCTAACCCACAAATAGGTACTCCTGAAGTCCGGCGGAGAAGGTCTTCTTCCAGGTGGCTCCATTATCTTCTATCTTCATTCGGAGCGAAGGGGGCTTGGAGCAGAGGTGCAGAGCTGGCTTCACCAAGGCACGGATCCTCAGCGGTGGTCCTCAGTGGCAGTTTTCAGCGGCAGTCCTCAACGGCGGTCATCAGTGGCGGCAGTCCTCAGTGGAGGCTCCTCTTCATGCGATTGTCCGTCGCACACTGAAGATTGAATTCAAGGTACCCGATATTTATTGGAGTACCTTGCATTTCTATTTGCTGAAATTTTGAAATCAGCCAATAGGATGAGAGCTACTGAAATCTTATTGGCTGATTTGAAAAGCCAATAGGATTTCAGTAGCTCTAATCCTATTGGCTGATTTAAAACTTTCAGCCAATAGGAATGCAAGGTATACCAAATTGAATGGTGTAGGCCAGAGATTGGATGAAGAAGAGCCTCCACGCTGCTGAGGACCTGCCGCCGCTGAAGACTGCTGCTAAGGACTGCCGCAGAGAACCACCACTGAGGACCGCCTCTCCAGATCAGCACATTGGGGAAGACCGCTCTGCACCTCTGCTCCATGCAAACTTTGATCCGGATGAAAATAGAAGATGATTGAGCCGCCTGGAAGAGGACCTTCTCCACAGTACTTCAGAAATGGTGAGTACCTATTTGGGGCTTAGTCTTAGGCTTTTATTTTTCGGGGTTGTTTTTTTTAGATTCGGTTTTTTGGGCTGTAAAAGAGCTGATTGCCCTTTAAAGGGCAGTAAAAGAGCTAAATGCCCTTTTAAGAGCAATGCCCATACAAATGCCGCTTTAGGGGCAATGGGTAATTTAGGTTTTTTTAGTGTTAGTTTTTTTATTTTCGGGGGTTTGGTGGGTGGGGGGTTTTTACTGTTAGGGGGGGTACTTAGTATTTTTTAAATGGGGGATTTTTTATTTTTATAGGGGTATTAGTTTAGGTTTACATTTTTTATTTTGGATAGTTTTGTTTATTTTTTCTGTAATTTTAAATTTTTTCATTTGTTGTTACATTAGCTTGGGGGTTTGCATTTTTTTTTTAAATAGACTGCCCTCTGGGTATGCTTATCGCTTACTTATGGATAATACTAAAGTAGAACTATTAACAGAATGGGACTCTGCTTTGGAGGAGTGTTCCACCAGATTCATTAATATACTGATCAAATACAGAAACAAGAAAGTAAAAGCCTGGGTGATCAGATTAAAGATATAAGAGAGAAATTGAATGACTTCAGGAGGGATTTTTATTACCAGGAACTTGACAGGGAGAACAAAAACAAATTAGATAGATTTGACAAAATAATAGAAAATAAAAAATGTAATACATTTTTAAGAGATTTTCACAGTAAGAGGGAAGAGGTTCAGATTTATGAACCTAAGGACATGTGGGAAGAGATTTCAGATACACCAATACCAGATACGAGTAACATCAACTGGCTACAGGTTAATTCACCAGAACATTCACTAAACACCACATATAGGGAATTCTACAAATCAA
This sequence comes from Bombina bombina, assembly GCF_027579735.1. Lineage (NCBI taxonomy): Eukaryota > Metazoa > Chordata > Amphibia > Anura > Bombinatoridae > Bombina > Bombina bombina. The sequence continues at coordinate 1,014,322,619 of NC_069504.1, read as the reverse complement.
ATAGGAAAGAATCAGTGAATAACCCTGGGAGAAATCAAGAGGTAACACATAGGAAGTCATTCACAAACAATAAAGAAAAAACAAAGGAGAAATCTAATGATTGGAATAATAAGAAGGGGAGAAACAATAGAGGGGAAAAAATTATTCTAATCAGAATTTTGATAGAAGAAATGGCAGCAGAGACATTAATTGGAGAAAACCTTATATTACCAATCAACACCAGTCTAGGAATACTAGGGGTAATAGAATAAGAACACAGGGAAATAATTTCTCTAATACAAATAATTTTTTAGGAGATTCTTCATATGTCTTTCTGGTCAGAAGGAATTACATGGTAAACAACCCTCCGCAAACACTAGAACCTCAATGGCGAACGAGGGGTCAAAAAAGACCAAACGAAAATGGAGAGGATGTAGGGGAGGAGAGAAATCTTGGAAAAATTATGTAATTACAAAAATAAAAAATATTCAATCTCTCCAGTAGGAAGCTATCCCCAATGGAAGAAGAGGTTTTAGATAAGGGTCTATCCTTTGCTCCCACAAATGGACCAAATTAATTTCAACTATTTGTAGATTTGAATAAATTCATATGAAAATTGACATCAAGCAGACAGTTTTAAAAGAGTAAAAGGAAAAATATGAATATAATCGAGACAAAAGGCAACTCTATAGTCAGAAACATCAATCTGGTAGAAGAGGATTTGGAAACCCTTAATATTCTACGGGATCTTGAAGAGCAAAATATAAGAGATGACGGAACTGAGGGGCTAGATTTCAACATATCGTCTTCCCTGCACATACTACACTAAAACCACCTTCTACATACTTTCCCATCCACTCCAAAGGTAATCTTATTCCGGTCTTTGGAGGTATGTTACAAGAGGATTTTGATAACATGTGCAGTATGTATAAAATCAAAAAGGATAACATGAGTAAGAAAGAGAAAGATATTATAAAAAGTCTAGAAGAAGACTATAATATAGTGATCCGTGAGGCGGACAAAGGTGGAAGTATTGGGATCAAGGACAGAAAAGACTACTTACTGGAAGCCTCAAGATTACCCAACCCCACAATTTTTCAAGGAATATAAACACCTGATAAATGACACCAAGGAAGTAGGAATAATTAATGAAGATGAAGAAGCTTTCCTGACAAACAACTCTCCAACTACGGCTATATTCTTTCACCTCCCCAAGGTACATAAAAATATAGAGAAACCTCCGGGGGGCCTATAGTCTCTGGGATCAATTCACTGACATCAAAACTATCGGAATTTATAGACACCTTTATACAGTCACTTGTACCAAGTTTGAAATCGTATCTGAGAGACACTCCAAACGCACTTTAAAAATTCACAAAACTGGATTGGAAAATTGAACTTTTCTGTGTGACTTTGGATGTAAGTGCTCTTTACACGAATATCCCTCGTGACAAGGGTATTCTAGCGATTAAATAATGGCTTAAAGAAACAACAAATCTAATTCATACTAGAGGCAATTAAATTTACTCCAGAGAAAAACTATTATTCTTCTTGTCTAAAGGGCACCATCTTAGAATTTACACCACAAAACAAGAGAGGGGGAAATAGAGAACTCTTTCTACGTAAAAGAGAGACATTGTAGATACACACTGTGCACACTCTGACTCCCTTTGGCCAACAACTCTCTCTTTTAATTTATGTAAATTATGACTCTTAGGGAAGTCCAAAAAATGATAGAACAGGTCCGGGGTTAGATTTAAAAATCAAAAACTTTATTGTAACAATTTAAAATCCAAACATGGGAACAGAACACAGAAAGTCCAAAACACCTAGAACTGTGGCTTACGCGTTTCGGCCGTAGCCTTACTCATAGCCAATATCACATTGCTAATCAATTCAGTTTAAAAAGGCCCCCCTGGGCTGTGATTGGTTCAAAACAATAGGCGTGTTTGAACTTTGATTAGTTTCCTGTGAAGCTTAACAAATGTCAACTACAAGTCAAACCAGCATAATAAAGCAATGATTATAAGGCATTACACAGACAAATATATATAAAAAAGAATAGAACTGCAAACACTGTATATCGGCTTTCTCTAATGTAAAACCTAACCTTTAGAGTTATCCTAATGTATCATATTGCAGTGTTTATAAATTGAAACTGACCTGTTACTAATAAAAGTTATACCAGTCTCGAATATGTAATACTTTGTATATATATAAATGACTATCCTAAAGCTGTAAGTGAAAAAAGTGTCAATAAGTGTACAGCAAACCCAATCTATAAATCTATGGATTAAATGTTGTTAGGTGTATCAAAATACTATGTCAATGAGTATGACTTAATGCCTAAGGATGGAACAAATACATAAATCAGAATGGAATTTTAATTTAATTTTAATATACTCCTTTGAATCCAAAAGAGGTAAGGGATATCTGTCTGAGTTATTCCCAATAATTAATTAGATCATATTGGGAATTTAAGCCTTTGGGGTATCTGGTTTCCAACTGGAAAATCCAGAACATTTCTCGTTTTTCTAACAGTTTTTCTTTGTCACCCCCCCTCTGGGGGGTAATCACTTGTTCAATGGCCTTCCATCTTAGTGAAGCAATACTATTGCGATGTTTTGTGACAAAGTGCTGCACAATTGGAGTGGTTGCTTTACCCACTTTGATGGTACTAAAATGTTCCCGCATACGGGATCTTACGTCTCTAGTCGTAAGTCCTATATATTGGACCTGACATTGTGTACACTCCAACATATAAATGACATTGCTAGATGAACAGTTAATTTATGTGTAGTGTGATAGGAGCGCCTAAAGGTGGATTCCTGCTGCTAAAAAAGTTCTTCCCTCAAAGAGAACTAAATGGTGGATAAGAAGAAAAAATGGGGTTTATTTAGCAGCGCTAAAAAAAGCTAGGAAATGATGATACCAATCTAATTTATGTTTTATACAATCTATTTTATTTAAAAATTCTTATAACACATAAAAACAACAGCAAATACTTTTCCTAATTAATAAAGGGACGTCTCCCTTATACAACACTTATAAAAACAGACTAGAACTATATAATCCTAGAATTTCAGGTATAAAGGAATTAATTCTATAGATAACATATGGCAAGCAACAAATTTCTAAGATAAATGGTGAATTAAATATTTAAAAGGCACAAATGTATCAATCCTAATAGCTTTACAGTTCTTCAGTAACAAATTCAGTTATAAAGTTACACAGTTACTTTCCTTGGACATATAATTGGCTCAGGTGTGCTGGATAGTTAAAAAGGCAAAAAACAGCCAATATTCTGATTTAGGTGCCAAAGCAATCGTGGTTAATGGAAATGGTTAATTTAACAGATGAATACCTTGATGTCTTTAAAGTTCAGTTTGCGTGTTTTAAAAAACGTAGTGCAAATTAGTGTAGAGGTACCTTAATCTGTCCTGGTTGCAACCGCTGATTATCTTCACTGTGAGGGATTCACAGACTGTTTGTTCCTGGTGCTTCTGATAAGTCACCTGACCTTCTCTTTGATTCAGAGGTCAGGGGTGATGATCCGTTCTGGTGATGTAGTTATTCTTTTTTTTTTTTGTTTTCCTTTCTTCTTATAGCCCAAATATTGTTTTCATCTGGGTTCCCTCAGACTTCTTAAGGTTTGAAGAAATCTTTGGTCAGTGTTTAGCAGTAACACCGTATTCCCTGAAGTTACCAAAGGTAGATTTTAACTTGCAGGGTCAGGAGAAAAGTTTAAAGTTGCAGGGTCACACAGCTTTGTGACAGTAGTAAATGAAGTTTAGTAGAGTGTAGCAGGTCCCATTCAACGCGTTTCACCCTTCTTGATAAAGCCCAGAAGGGTGAAACGCGTTGAATGGGACCTGCTACACTCTACTAAACTTCATTTACTACTGTCACAAAGCTGTGTGACCCTGCAACTTTAAACTTTTCTCCTGACCCTGCAAGTTAAAATCTACCTTTGGTAACTTCAGGGAATACGGTGTTACTGCTAAACACTGACCAAAGATTTCTTCAAACCTTAAGAAGTCTGAGGGAACCCAGATGAAAACAATATTTGGGCTATAAGAAGAAAGGAAAACAAAAAAAAAAAGAATAACTACATCACCAGAACGGATCATCACCCCTGACCTCTGAATCAAAGAGAAGGTCAGGTGACTTATCAGAAGCACCAGGAACAAACAGTCTGTGAATCCCTCACAGTGAAGATAATCAGCGGTTGCAACCAGGACAGATTAAGGTACCTCTACACTAATTTGCACTACGTTTTTTAAAACACGCAAACTGAACTTTAAAGACATCAAGGTATTCATCTGTTAAATTAACCATTTCCATTAACCACGATTGCTTTGGCACCTAAATCAGAATATTGGCTGTTTTTTGCCTTTTTAACTATCCAGCACACCTGAGCCAATTATATGTCCAAGGAAAGTAACTGTGTAACTTTATAACTGAATTTGTTACTGAAGAACTGTAAAGCTATTAGGATTGATACATTTGTGCCTTTTAAATATTTAATTCACCATTTATCTTAGAAATTTGTTGCTTGCCATATGTTATCTATAGAATTAATTCCTTTATACCTGAAATTCTAGGATTATATAGTTCTAGTCTGTTTTTATAAGTGTTGTATAAGGGAGACGTCCCTTTATTAATTAGGAAAAGTATTTGCTGTTGTTTTTATGTGTTATAAGAATTTTTAAATAAAATAGATTGTATAAAACATAAATTAGATTGGTATCATCATTTCCTAGCTTTTTTTAGCGCTGCTAAATAAACCCCATTTTTTCTTCTTAGATGAACAGTTAAGACATCTTTCAATGTCATATGTTTTGCCTGTGACTGTAGAAGAAAAGGTAGTTGTTATATCCATATAATCACATGGTTTACACCTGGTGTGTCCACATCTAAACATGCCCCTATGTTGTAGCCATGAACTAGTTGGTTGTTTAGTAGGTTTTAGTTTGGAAGGGGAGAGTATGTTGCCAAGTGTACAGGCCCTTCTGTATGAGCATCTCAGACCATTATCAACAGTGTCAATTAATTTATCATCCGCCCTTAACATGCCATAATGTTTCCGAACTATACCACAGATTTGTTGGTATTGAGCACTAAATGTGGTAACAAATGTGACTCCCTTATGTTCGGATGAGGCGATATCACCACTTTTGGGGGTGAGCAAAGATCTTCTATCTAGGTGTTTAACCTCATTTATAGCCTTGGTTATATCTGAATTTTTGTAGCCCCTCTCTTTGAGGCGACTCACTAGATCTTCCGACTGTTTTTCATATGTTTGTGGATCAGAACAGTTTCGTTTAAGTCTAATCAGCTGTCCCTTTGCTATCGCATAAGGGACATGTTTAGGATGGCAGCTCCGGCCATGTAACAAAGTATTGCCCGAGATCGGTTTCCTGTAACTACTAGTTACAATCCTGCCATCAGACATGCCCCTCATCGTGATATCAAGGAAGTTTATTTCATAGGGTTCTATCTCAAAAGTGAACCCAAGATTGAGATCATTTTCATTGATCCAAGTCATGAACTCAGTGATGCTGCACCTGTCCCCCTTCCAAATAAATAGAAGGTCATCAATGAAACGCTTATAAAAAGCAATTTCATTGATGTATGGGTTGATTTGTGTATATACGTGGGACAGCTCCCACCAACCTAGGTATAGGTTGGCGTATGAAGGTGCAAATTTGGCACCCATAGCTGTCCCACGTCTCTGCAAGAAAAACTCACCCTCAAATTCGAAATAATTGTGGGTCAACAAAAATAGAGTGACCCTCAATATAAAATCCTGATATGGTATGGAAAAATTGGTTTGTTCAGCCAAAAAATATCTCAAAGCTTGTATCCCCTTATCATGTGGGATCATGGAATATAACGATGTTACATCCACTGTGACCCACATGCTGTCAGTACTCCATTTCTCAGACTCAAGTAATTGTAACACATGTGTGGTGTCTTTCAAATGACTGGGTAACTGGGTGACCAATGGCTGTAATATCGCATCCAACCATTGGGATACATTTTCCGTGTATGACCCAATCCCGCTGACAATGGGTCTACCCTTCACACCCTCCAAAGATTTGTGGACCTTCGGAAGGTGATGAAAGATAGGAGTGACAGGGTGGTCGACCAAAAGATAGTCATAGGTACTTCTGTCTAGGAAGCCACTCTCCAGGCCGTCATCCAAAAGATCTTTGAGTTCTTTTTGGAAAAACCATATGGGGTTGTGGTCAAGTTTCATATAACTCTCTGTGTCTAACAGTTGCCTATTGGCTTCCAGTATGTAATCGGACCTATTCATGACAACCACCGAGCCACCTTTGTCAGCTCCTTTCACCACCAACGCTTTGTTGTTCTGAATAGATTTTAGGGCTGTTTTCTCCTGTTTAGTCAAATTGTTAGTAGTACATATATGCGTATTTTTCAGGCTAACAAGATCCTGCTCTACCCTTTTATAAAAGGTTTCTAAGACATTGCCACGTGAATGAATTGGATAAAATTTAGACTTGTTTCTAAATCTGACTTGTTTATCCACTATTTGACTAGGGGACAGAGGGCCCTCATTCAAAAGACTATTGAGATTGATAACATCACATTGTTCTGAGAAAGATAGGGGCTGACTCTGATCATCCACTCTCCCATCTGATGATGGAGTAGAATTGTCAGAGTCCTGGAAGTGCTTGCGCAGAGTTAAATTCCTTATTAGTTTATTGAGATCTAAGATGGTATTAAAAAGGTTGAAATCATTAGTTGGAGCAAAACCTAAACCGTGGCTCAAGACTTTAATTTGTATAGGGGTTAATGCAACATCTGATAGATTAATAACTTGAAAATTTAACGTCTCCGTTGGGATCTGTTTGCTCTCTGAGGGTACCTGGGTTCTGAGGTACCTGTTGCCCCTCTTCCCCTCCCTAGGACTTGTGGAGGGATTGAAAAAACCTGTTCAATAGCTCTGGAATCCTGTACTGTCCTATTGTCTGAACTCATGGGGCCCATACCCATATGTGTATTGACAATAGGTGGAGGAATATGGTAGTTTTGATATGACTGTCCACTGTGATAAGTGTTTGATGCTGTATTTTGTTGTATGTAATCGTATTGTGATGGTCCTGGCTGTTGAAAAGATGTAGTACCTGAGGGTATTGTCATGTGTGCACGATCATCATAAGGTCTAAGTCTAGTTTGATTGTCATTAGGTATGTCATTGATACTTCTGTATGAAGATACTTGCGTATTATTTGGTTGTTTCAGAATACCTTGGGGAACTATAGGAGCAGTGTGTTGAGCAGTGTCTCTATTGTATGTCTGAGAGTCATCGCCTCCTGAATCTCCCTCACTATCACTGAATGTAACCTGTCTACTATTTCTCCAGCGTCTATTGCGTCTATTGCGACTGCTACTCCTCTGTCTGTTCTGTTGTTTTCTGGCAATAAATCTCTGCTGTTTATTCCAAATATAAACAGTGTTAGCTTGATAATCACTATTATCCCTGATGAATTTGGAATGTTTGTGTTCCATTATCTGCTGTTTCGTGTCTGCTACAACCTTTGAAAGCTGTTCATCAAATCCCTTAAACTGACTATCCTGACTTCTTTTGTTTAGCTCATTTTGTATCTCTGCAATATCTGTTCTAAGCATTTTGAGCAAATGGATCTTATACCCAATCAATAACATCATCAGTTTCAGGGAACAGTCAGTTAAAGTCTGATTCCAATCATCAATGAAAGATTTATCATTAGTCTCAAAGGATGGGAACTTTTGTATTCTCATGCCCCTGGGTACCATCTGTTGGGAATAATATCTTTCTAAAGTCCAGATATCCCATTGTAGTTTGTGTTCTTTGATTAAATTTGTTTCCATATCCATAAACAAAGTATTTAATGTCATGATAGTCCTGTCTGTAGAAAAAACCTTATCAATGTCTTGCTGGAGACAATCCCTCTCAGTCACTGGAATGAGGGAATAGTAGATTTGATTCTGTTCCTCCATGTTAAATAAGGAGCACAAGTATGAAAAAACTTGTAATGTATGACACAGGTGCTGTCCACCAAGACACAGCCGATTTGTGCCTAATATATATCCAAGAAAAAACAATTTGGCTGACAAGATCACCTATTCATACAGTCCCCAAAATTATATATACTATGTTGGGAAAAGGTGCTGGTACTTAGGGAGTGTAATGGCACATGTGATAAAACACGTATGTGATACACAACAAAGTTGTTGTCAATTAATACCTTGATACAGTTCAGCCTGTGTGTTTAGAGTAATATAGTTGTTGAATAGTGAGTTAATGCATACACCGCTTTATACGGTACAATCCGTGTAAGACACTGGGTAACAGAGCTTAATATTGTGTAGTGAATTGCTTAGCCAATTATACAGCAATATATAGCAATCACCGCCCTGCCACAGTGTTATCCCTGTACTCACAGTCAATTCTGAGGGAGACTGGCGACTCCGGTGATCCTGGGCTGTCTCGCGGTTCCTTCCTCTGGGTTTACTTGCGGATGTGCCTAACACCGCTCGCCAAACAAACTCCTCTCCAACAGGTAGATCCAAACACACACAGGCCTTGGCGTGACTCACTGCTGACGTTAACAATCCTGATTGGTTTAACCGTTGCACACCTTCCTTCCTCCCATTGGACAATAAGTACCAGCACTCACTCCTTTAATCCGGTCCTCGGTGAAACGGCAAAATGAATCCAAAAAATGATAGAACAGGTCCGGGGTTAGATTTAAAAATCAAAAACTTTATTGTAACAATTTAAAATCCAAACATGGGAACAGAACACAGAAAGTCCAAAACACCTAGAACTGTGGCTTACGCGTTTCGGCCGTAGCCTTACTCATAGCCAATATCACATTGCTAATCAATTCAGTTTAAAAAGGCCCCCCTGGGCTGTGATTGGTTCAAAACAATAGGCGTGTTTGAACTTTGATTAGTTTCCTGTGAAGCTTAACAAATGTCAACTACAAGTCAAACCAGCATAATAAAGCAATGATTATAAGGCATTACACAGACAAATATATATAAAAAAGAATAGAACTGCAAACACTGTATATCGGCTTTCTCTAATGTAAAACCTAACCTTTAGAGTTATCCTAATGTATCATATTGCAGTGTTTATAAATTGAAACTGACCTGTTACTAATAAAAGTTATACCAGTCTCGAATATGTAATACTTTGTATATATATAAATGACTATCCTAAAGCTGTAAGTGAAAAAAGTGTCAATAAGTGTACAGCAAACCCAATCTATAAATCTATGGATTAAATGTTGTTAGGTGTATCAAAATACTATGTCAATGAGTATGACTTAATGCCTAAGGATGGAACAAATACATAAATCAGAATGGAATTTTAATTTAATTTTAATATACTCCTTTGAATCCAAAAGAGGTAAGGGATATCTGTCTGAGTTATTCCCAATAATTAATTAGATCATATTGGGAATTTAAGCCTTTGGGGTATCTGGTTTCCAACTGGAAAATCCAGAACATTTCTCGTTTTTCTAACAGTTTTTCTTTGTCACCCCCCCTCTGGGGGGTAATCACTTGTTCAATGGCCTTCCATCTTAGTGAAGCAATACTATTGCGATGTTTTGTGACAAAGTGCTGCACAATTGGAGTGGTTGCTTTACCCACTTTGATGGTACTAAAATGTTCCCGCATACGGGATCTTACGTCTCTAGTCGTAAGTCCTATATATTGGACCTGACATTGTGTACACTCCAACATATAAATGACATTGCTAGATGAACAGTTAAGACATCTTTCAATGTCATATGTTTTGCCTGTGACTGTAGAAGAAAAGGTAGTTGTTATATCCATATAATCACATGGTTTACACCTGGTGTGTCCACATCTAAACATGCCCCTATGTTGTAGCCATGAACTAGTTGGTTGTTTAGTAGGTTTTAGTTTGGAAGGGGAGAGTATGTTGCCAAGTGTACAGGCCCTTCTGTATGAGCATCTCAGACCATTATCAACAGTGTCAATTAATTTATCATCCGCCCTTAACATGCCATAATGTTTCCGAACTATACCACAGATTTGTTGGTATTGAGCACTAAATGTGGTAACAAATGTGACTCCCTTATGTTCGGATGAGGCGATATCACCACTTTTGGGGGTGAGCAAAGATCTTCTATCTAGGTGTTTAACCTCATTTATAGCCTTGGTTATATCTGAATTTTTGTAGCCCCTCTCTTTGAGGCGACTCACTAGATCTTCCGACTGTTTTTCATATGTTTGTGGATCAGAACAGTTTCGTTTAAGTCTAATCAGCTGTCCCTTTGCTATCGCATAAGGGACATGTTTAGGATGGCAGCTCCGGCCATGTAACAAAGTATTGCCCGAGATCGGTTTCCTGTAACTACTAGTTACAATCCTGCCATCAGACATGCCCCTCATCGTGATATCAAGGAAGTTTATTTCATAGGGTTCTATCTCAAAAGTGAACCCAAGATTGAGATCATTTTCATTGATCCAAGTCATGAACTCAGTGATGCTGCACCTGTCCCCCTTCCAAATAAATAGAAGGTCATCAATGAAACGCTTATAAAAAGCAATTTCATTGATGTATGGGTTGATTTGTGTATATACGTGGGACAGCTCCCACCAACCTAGGTATAGGTTGGCGTATGAAGGTGCAAATTTGGCACCCATAGCTGTCCCACGTCTCTGCAAGAAAAACTCACCCTCAAATTCGAAATAATTGTGGGTCAACAAAAATAGAGTGACCCTCAATATAAAATCCTGATATGGTATGGAAAAATTGGTTTGTTCAGCCAAAAAATATCTCAAAGCTTGTATCCCCTTATCATGTGGGATCATGGAATATAACGATGTTACATCCACTGTGACCCACATGCTGTCAAAGGAGTATATTAAAATTAAATTAAAATTCCATTCTGATTTATGTATTTGTTCCATCCTTAGGCATTAAGTCATACTCATTGACATAGTATTTTGATACACCTAACAACATTTAATCCATAGATTTATAGATTGGGTTTGCTGTACACTTATTGACACTTTTTTCACTTACAGCTTTAGGATAGTCATTTATATATATACAAAGTATTACATATTCGAGACTGGTATAACTTTTATTAGTAACAGGTCAGTTTCAATTTATAAACACTGCAATATGATACATTAGGATAACTCTAAAGGTTAGGTTTTACATTAGAGAAAGCCGATATACAGTGTTTGCAGTTCTATTCTTTTTTATATATATTTGTCTGTGTAATGCCTTATAATCATTGCTTTATTATGCTGGTTTGACTTGTAGTTGACATTTGTTAAGCTTCACAGGAAACTAATCAAAGTTCAAACACGCCTATTGTTTTGAACCAATCACAGCCCAGGGGGGCCTTTTTAAACTGAATTGATTAGCAATGTGATATTGGCTATGAGTAAGGCTACGGCCGAAACGCGTAAGCCACAGTTCTAGGTGTTTTGGACTTTCTGTGTTCTGTTCCCATGTTTGGATTTTAAATTGTTACAATAAAGTTTTTGATTTTTAAATCTAACCCCGGACCTGTTCTATCATTTTTTGGATTCATTTTGCCGTTTCACCGAGGACCGGATTAAAGGAGTGAGTGCTGGTACTTATTGTCCAATGGGAGGAAGGAAGGTGTGCAACGGTTAAACCAATCAGGATTGTTAACGTCAGCAGTGAGTCACGCCAAGGCCTGTGTGTGTTTGGATCTACCTGTTGGAGAGGAGTTTGTTTGGCGAGCGGTGTTAGGCACATCCGCAAGTAAACCCAGAGGAAGGAACCGCGAGACAGCCCAGGATCACCGGAGTCGCCAGTCTCCCTCAGAATTGACTGTGAGTACAGGGATAACACTGTGGCAGGGCGGTGATTGCTATATATTGCTGTATAATTGGCTAAGCAATTCACTACACAATATTAAGCTCTGTTACCCAGTGTCTTACACGGATTGTACCGTATAAAGCGGTGTATGCATTAACTCACTATTCAACAACTATATTACTCTAAACACACAGGCTGAACTGTATCAAGGTATTAATTGACAACAACTTTGTTGTGTATCACATACGTGTTTTATCACATGTGCCATTACACTCCCTAAGTACCAGCACCTTTTCCCAACATAGTATATATAATTTTGGGGACTGTATGAATAGGTGATCTTGTCAGCCAAATTGTTTTTTCTTAGGGAAGTCTCCCTAAGTGTGATGTGGGAATCCAGACATGCTTAGTGTGCCTAGAGGGATATGGCTGCACCTCACTGATGAGGCCCACACTAGGCCGAAACGTATGTCTGGGGTTTTGCCGTTTCACTTGTTCAGAGAGGGATTTCCTGGTATTTCGGGTCTGGACTGTACTGTTAAGTCAGGATCAGACTGATATGCTACAGGAAAGTTCTTTTCTGCGAAAGTATCATGTTGAGCAAAAAGAGGCTGCTTCTTGGGTGGTAACTAGCCATAGAATAAGCTATTATGCTATTGTTCGTTCCCAGGTTGAGACCTTCTCTCTTTTAATTTAAGGATATAGATTTAGCTGCATTTTTAATTTAATTGAATCTCTCTCCATTCAATTTATGTTTAGGTAGAGGGTGCTACATCAAATTAGGAGGGATAATAATGATCCAGAATTAACAGTAATTGAGAGGATAATATAATGGTCTCCCCTTTTACATTCTTTTTTACATACAGATAACATATATTATAATATTAAACTGGTTTGGGGTCATTTAAGGGTTAACCATCCAATTTCATATCTCTTCTTTTCACTTGTTCCAATTTTGGTTGTAACCTATACGTGTGCTTTTAGCTGATTTTAAGATACAGTTTTAGATGTAGATGTGTTTTTATAGGAATTTTTATAGTTATATACTGTATATACTCTTTATATAGATCTTTTAGGGATATGTTTATTCATGGTGTATTTTTAAAATAGAGGTTTTTTGCTTATGAATTTCTTTATTTATTAATATTAACGATTATGATTCTAAAATAATGAATTGTGCTGATTATGTATGTATTTTCATATTATGTGCCGGGTTCTGTTTTTTTTGGGTTCCCTATCTAGTATAGCGAATGGATGTCCATATCTATACTGTGACAACTGTCAGTACAGACATCCATCATTTTAGACATCATTACTTATAAAACATATTTTGCATGGAAGTAAGTTCTCAAATGGATTCTCCTATTTCCAAAAAAAGGAGGCATTTTTTAAAATAAAATAAATTTTGAAATAAATATTATAGATATGATATATATTTATATATATATATTATATCTTTATATATATATATATATATATATATATATATATATATATATATATATATATATTTTGTATTAAATGTTATTTTCTTTATCATAATGTTACAGCTCGAAATACCAAGAGTCTCCGTTACAGATTTGGTCGCAATCAATTTTTAGAAAATATAGCTGTCCTTGCTTCTATAGCACATATATTATTTATACTGCTGTGTAGTACTTATCTTTACCAAACTACTCTACTCAATGATTCTGTTTAGTAGCTTACAAGCCTGTATTGTTAACAGCAGAATATTATTTCCGGTATCCGTCACTGAAACGCGTGACGGGTAGAATTCCCAATCAGATTAGAGAATTTCTGGAGGTGTGCTGCCACCTCGCTTTAAATTATGTGTGTTTATGTTCTGTTTTCATTCCTCTGATGAAGAAGGGACCAGTGTGTCAGAGCCTTTGAAACGCTTAAGGAGTCAATACTAACACTTTTACTTAGAGACTTCTTGGGATACGTGTGTAATAAGACCTCTTTGAAACTTTGGAACTGGTCTTATTATAATTACCATTGAGTCATTACCTCATATGTGATTGAGGTTTTTTAATGTAAGCAGAATACTAGAAGAGTGCAACATTGCATGTAATTAAAGGGCCACTAAACCCAAAATCTTTCTTTCATGATTCAGATAGAGAATAGAAATTTAAACAACATTACAATTTACTTCCATTATTTATTTTGCTTCATTTTTTAGATATCCTTAGTTGAAGAAAAAGCAATGCACATGGTGAGCCAATCACACAAGGCTTCTATGTGCAGCAACCAATCAGCAGCTACTGAGCATATCTAGATATGCTTTTCAGCAAAGAATATCAAGAGAATAAAACAAATTAGATAATATAAGTAAATTAGAAAGATGTTTAAAATTGCATTCTCTTTCTAAATCATAAAAGAAAAAATGTGGGTGTCATGTCCCTTTAATAAAGGTTACAGTGTTGCACTATATGTTCTTTTTCTGCTATTATTCCATGTGACGTATAGCACGAGTCTGGGAAAGAACTCTACCATTTCAGTTTCGAAGTGTGGATTTCCAAGGGCCGACATGGGCTCTCCTCTTGACTGAGCGGCATTTACCTCATATGATTGGGGGTAAGGAATGTAAGTAGGAACCCTGACGGGGACTTGGTTTTTTATGCACTATATTCAGAGATATTTGTTTAGGAGAATCACTACTATTATATTTATCCATATGTCCAGTTGAGCATCTACATTGGAGCAGATTTGAATGACTTTTATATAAATTATGATTTATGAACAATTGTAAAGCCCTCGAAATATCAGTGTTTCATTCAGTTGGTATGGTGTATTGCTATTACTTATCTGCACCGGTGGTGAACTGACATTGGATTAGCATTATATAAATTGTTTCCTCAACAGTTCACAGTTTAATATATTTACATTTTACACATTTGTATTGGATTCTTTGATATTGAAAGCCTTTTTATTTTATTTTATTTACTTTTCATAAAGACATATACCGACTCTAAGACCCTAACAGGGACACTCAGTAATATACACATTCCTTTCTCTTTCTTCCAATATATATTTATATATTTATATATATATATATATATATATATATATATATATATGTATATGTATATATATATATACTGTATATATATATACACAGTATATATATATATATATATATAGGCAAAAGAGAGAGACCGCACTCATAGGACTTAATATCACCACATCAGTGGTATTTAATAAACAGTGTTTATTAAATACCACTGATGTGGTGATATATATTAAGTCCTATGAGTGCGGTCTCTCTCTTTTGCCTATATTGTACCCATATATACTGCACCTAGGCATTATCAGGAAACGTGAGTGCTTGGTGACCAGGACTTTGCTATATATATATATATATATATATATATATATATATATATATATATATATATATATATATATATATATATATATATATATATATATATATATATATATATATATATATATACTTTGTTTTTTTAGTACATTAAAATCCATTAAAAAACTAAATAAATAAAATACAGTTAAAAAATAAATAAATAAAACAGCGAAAAGATTTAAAAATTCTCTCTTCTAGATATGATAAGGGGAAAACAAATCTTTTACGCCCCTTTAATGTCAGCTACTGTACATTTACTTCATTCCAGATATAGTACAGCCTACAATTACAATTAATGAATTTGATTTAATTGCACATACTATTCAAATTTACACAGTTTGGTACTAATATACATAATTATATATGAAGAAGTGTATTAAAGCTAAAATTCACACAAAAAAAACACATATCCACTTTAGACTGCTAAACACTGGGCTGAATAAAATTGTATTTTGAGGACAGAGGCTTTCAAATTTTAGGACTTAACTTCAAAATTATATAGTTTGCAAGGCAAAAAATAAACATTATATCAAAAGCCCTGAAATTTGAAGAAATTATACCCTTCATCTGATTATGTCAAAATTCGATGTATTCCACTGCACAAAGAGGAAAT
Organism: Bombina bombina; assembly: GCF_027579735.1. Lineage (NCBI taxonomy): Eukaryota > Metazoa > Chordata > Amphibia > Anura > Bombinatoridae > Bombina > Bombina bombina. The sequence continues at coordinate 1,014,306,809 of NC_069504.1, read as the reverse complement.
GTTGTATGCAGCCCAATAAGGACATCTTCCAGAAGTGCTCTGCCCTGGTTTTACTCAAAGGAGAACTTCACATGAAAGACACGTGGAACCATATTGGACTAGTTATCCTCCTACAACAAAAGCTTTGACAAATATATTTTAAAATGTTCCTTTTTACATCCTTTCATGCCATTCAGGTTGGTACTTCCTCCGTGGACATAATTATTAGACATTACCTGTTTTCTTGCTTATGTTGGTGAAGATAAATTGTAAAGTTTTGTTCATGTCTTACTTTGAAGTAAGTATGTCTCAAACCCTTTTTAAAAGTAACGATTTTGGTTAACAAAGAAAACATGTTAATTTATAGAGCCACTTTGATATAGTTCTGTGCTGTGCCTAGATAATTATGGAAAATTACTTTAAAAAAAAAAAATAAATAAATAATAACTTAAATGTCTCTTCATCAGCAATGGTGCTAATATGAATTCTTTTTTTTTATCTTGTAAAACAAAGAAAGACATTGAAGCTCAATGTGATTATTATCTTAATACAAACATAATGTATTTCACCCAGCTTAATTCATAAAAAAATATATAGTTCAAAATAGGTGATTGTTTTTATATTTGGCATATATATATAAGTCCCATCAAAAGAGGCACTCACTGGTCTTCATAAAATATAGCGTTTATTTCATTTCATCAATAAAACAGATGAAAGCTTAAATAAAAAAGAAAACACAAGGTTAAATCAGTAAACATTTTATTTATTTTTATGACTGCATGCTTTAATTATTGTGTGTTCAGCTCCTGCCAGCTGCAGATAATTTAGAGTACACTTTTCTAGAATATCATAAAACCTTGTCCCCTTGTCATACTATAAAGCAGAAATGCAATAATCAGTTTGTTGACTAGAAGATACTTAGGCCTAGATTTGGAGTTCGGCGGTAAAAGGGCTGTTAACGCTCCGCGGGCTTTTTTCTGGCCGCACCATAAAATTAACTCTGGTATCGAGAGTTCAAACAAATGCTGCGTTAGGCTCCAAAAAAGGAGCGTAGAGCATTTTTACCGCAAAAGCAACTCTCGATACCAGAGTTGCTTACGGACGCGGCCGGCCTCAAAAACGTGCTCGTGCACGATTCCCCCATAGGAAACAATGGGGCTGTTTGAGCTGAAAAAAAACCTAACACCTGCAAAAAAGCAGCGTTCAGCTCCTAACGCAGCCCCATTGTTTGCTATGGGGAAACACTTCCTACGTCTGCACCTAACACTCTAACATGTACCCCGAGTCTAAACACCCCTAACCTTACACTTATTAACCCCTAATCTGCCGCCCCCGCTATCGCTGACCCCTGCATATTTTTTTAAACCCCTAATCTGCCGCTCCGTAAACCGCCGCCACCTACGTTATCCCTATGTACCCCTAATCTGCTACCCCTAACATCGCCGACCCCTATATTATATTTATTAACCCCTAACCTGCCCCCCACAACGTCGCCGACACCTGCCTACACTTATTAACCCCTAATCTGCCGAGCGGACCTGAGCGCTACTATAATAAAGTTATTAACCCCTAATCCGCCTCACTAACCCTATCATAAATAGTATTAACCCCTAATCTGCCCTCCCTAACATCGCCGACACCTAACTTCAATTATTAACCCCTAATCTTCCGATCGGAGCTCACCGCTATTCTAATAAATGGATTAACCCCTAAAGCTAAGTCTAACCCCCCCTAAGTTAAATATAATATTTATCTAACGAAATAAATTAACTCTTATTAAATAACTTATTCCTATTTAAAGCTAAATACTTACCTGTAAAATAAATCCTAATATAGCTACAATATAAATTATAATTATATTATAGCTATTTTAGGATTAATATTTATTTTACAGGCAACTTTGTAATTATTTTAACCAGGTACAATAGCTATTAAATAGTTAAGAACTATTTAATAGTTACCTAGTTAAAATAATAACAAATTTACCTGTAAAATAAATCCTAACCTAAGTTATAATTAAACCTAACACTACCCTATCAATAAAATAATTAAATAAACTACCTACAATTACCTACAATTAACCTAACACTACACTATCAATAAATTAATTAAACACAATTCCTACAAATAAATACAATTAAATAAACTAGCTAAAGTACAAAAAATAAAAAAGAACTAAGTTACAGAAAATAAAAAAATATTTACAAACATAAGAAAAATATTACAACAATTTTAAACTAATTACACCTACTCTAAGCCCCCTAAGATTGAGCTCGCATTCTATTGGCTGTTCCGATCAGCCAATAGAATGCGAGCTCAATCTGATTGGCTGATTGGATCGGCCAATCGGATTGAACTAGATTCTGATTGGCTGATTCCATCAGCCAATCAGAAAATTCCTACCTTAATTCCGATTGGCTGATAGAATCCTATCAGCCAATCGGAATTCGAGGGACGCCATCTTGGATGACGTCCCTTAAAGGAACAGTCATTCGTCGTTCAGTCGTCGGTCCGGATGGATGTTCCGCGCTGGAGGTCTTCAGGATCGTGCCGCTTCGCTCCGGATGGAAGAAGATCGAAGATGCCGCTTGGAGAAGATGTTTGCCGGTCCGGATGTCCTCTTCTTGCCGGATAGGAGGAAGACTTTGGAGCCTCTTCTGGACCGGATTATGGATCGCCAACCCCCGCTTGGGTTGGATGAAGATCTTGGAGCCAGGACGGATCGGTGATACCTGGATGGTGAAGACAAGGTAGGAAGATCTTCAGGGGCTTAGTGTTAGGTTTATTTAAGGGGGGTTTGGGTTAGATTAGGGGTATGTGGGTGGTGGGTTGTAATGTTGGGGGGGGGGGGTATTGTATGTTTTTTTTTACAGGCAAAAGAGCTGAAATTCTTGGGGCATGCCCCGCAAAGGGCCCTGTTCAGGGCTGGTAAGGTAAAAGAGCTTGTAACTTTTTTAATTTAGAATAGGGTAGGGAATTTTTTATTTTGGGGGGCTTTGTTATTTTATTAGGGGGCTTAGAGTAGGTGTAATTAGTTTAAAATTGTTGTAATATTTTTCTTATGTTTGTAAATATTTTTTTATTTTCTGTAACTTAGTTCTTTTTTATTTTTTGTACTTTAGCTAGTTTATTTAATTGTATTTATTTGTAGGAATTGTGTTTAATTAATTTATTGATAGTGTAGTGTTAGGTTAATTGTAGGTAATTGTAGGTAGTTTATTTAATTATTTTATTGATAGGGTAGTGTTAGGTTTAATTATATCTTAGGTTAGGATTTATTTTACAGGTAAATTTGTTATTATTTTAACTAGGTAACTATTAAATAGTTCTTAACTATTTAATAGCTATTTTACCTGGTTAAAATAATAACAAAGTTGCCTGTAAAATAAATATTAATCCTAAAATAGCTATAATATAATTATAATTTATATTGTAGCTATATTATGATTTATTTTACAGGTAAGTATTTAGCTTTAAATAGGAATCATTTATTTAATAAGAGTTAATTTATTTCGTTAGATAAAAATTATATTTAACTTAGGGGGGTGTTAGTGTTAGGGTTAGACTTAGCTTTAGGGGTTAATACATTTATTAGAATAGCGGTGAGCTCCGGTCGGCAGATTAGGGGTTAATAATTGAAGTTAGGTGTCGGCGATGTTAGGGAGGGCAGATTAGGGGTTAATACTATTTATGATAGGGTTAGTGAGGCGGATTAGGGGTTAATACATTTATTATAGTAGCGCTCAGGTCCGCTCGGCAGATTAGGGGTTAATAAGTGTAGGCAGGTGTCGGCGACGTTGAGGGGGGCAGATTAGGGGTTAATAAATATAATATAGGGGTCGGCGATGTTAGGGCAGCAGATTAGGGGTACATAGGGATAACGTAGGTGGCGGCGATTTGCGGTCGGAAGATTAGGGGTTAATTATTTTAAGTAGCTGGCGGCGACGTTGTGGGGGGCAAGTTAGGGGTTAATAAATGTAATACAGGGGTCGGCGGGGTTAGGGGCAGCAGATTAGGGGTACATAAGTATAACGTAGGTGGCGGTCGGCAGATTAGGGGTTAAAAAATTTAATCGAGTGGCGGCGGTGTGGGGGGACCTCGGTTTAGGGGTACATAGGTAGTTTATGGGTGTTAGTGTACTTTAGGGTACAGTAGTTAAGAGCTTTATAAACCGGCGTTAGCCAGAAAGCTCTTAACTCCTGCTATTTTCAGGCGGCTGGAATCTTGTCGTTAGAGCTCTAACGCTCACTTCAGAAACGACTCTAAATACCAGCGTTAGAAAGATCCCATTGAAAATATAGGCTACGCAAATGGCGTAGGGGGATCTGCGGTATGGAAAAGTCGCGGCTGAAAAGTGAGCGTTAGACCCTTTAATCACTGACTCCAAATACCAGCGGGCGGCCAAAACCAGCGTTAGGAGCCTCTAACGCTGGTTTTGACGGCTACCGCCGAACTCCAAATCTAGGCCTCAAAAAGCTCAGTGAATTCAAGATTAAATTATGCAATTTTAAATAACGTTCCATTTTACTTTTGTTATGAAACACGCTTAGTTCTCTTAATATCCTTTGTTAAAAAACTTATCTAGGTAGGCTCAGGAATAGCAATGTACTACTGGGAGCTAGCTTCTGAATGGTGCCCTCATATATGCCTGATGTCATTGGCTCACTGTAGTATATTGCTGCCATTCAAAAAAAGATACCAAGAGAATACAACATTTGACAACAGAATTAAATTGGAATGTGTGTTTAAAACGGTATACTCTATTTAGATCATAAAATAAAAATGTTGGGTTTCATGTCCCTCTAAAGGGATGCTGTGCACAGCTGCAATAGCATGGTTACTAATACTATTACTACTCACCATGTTATCGTTTTTCTTCTAGTGCTAACACTTCCTGCAAACCCCAACCATTATTTTAACCCTTTACAAGTGCCAGTTGATGAACCTCTGCATCTTCATACTGGGTACTATTTTATAGCAAATGTATTTGCTCACCCATTGACAGTAAAGTAAAGTATTTTGCAACACAGTTTAGTGTGTACAGTAAAAAGTTGTATTTGTATATTTTTATAGTGGCTGTACTGCACTGTATTATTCCTGTGTGCTGATTTAATATTCTGTGGAACTTTTGAAGCTTTACATGCAACAGTGTAAATCTTCTGCTCTTTATTGTCCAAGATAAACCACAGTGCAAGGTAAATCTGTCAGAAAGCCTACAATATCACTTATCCTTGAATGTTAACCGCTTTTGTCACAGGGTGCAAGAATATGTGAGCTCCAAGATGGCAGCTCCCAGTAAGCAGTTAAATTAAGAGAACTGCTTAGAATAGAGCTGCAAGCACACAAATAAAATAAATAGAATAATGAGTAGTAACCATGCTACTATATTTGTACATTTTCATTTGATGCCCTTTAAAGCAACATAAAAAACATCCGGCTAGATTTAGAGTTTTGCGGCCAAAGGGGTGCGTTAGCTACGTGTGTTTTTTTCCCCCCGCACCTTTTAAATAACGCTGGTATTTAGAGTTCTCTGAAGGGCTGTGTTAGGCTCCAAAAAGGGAGCGTAGAGCATAATTTACCGCCACTTCAACTCTAAATACCAGCGTTGCTTATGGTAGCGGCCAGCTTGAAAAACGTGCTCGTGCACGATTCCCCCATAGGAAACAATGGGGCAGTTTGATCTGAAAAAAAACCTAACACCTGCAAAAAAGCAGCGTTCAGCTTCTAACGCAGCCCCATTGTTTCCTATGGGGAAACACTTTCTAAGTCTGCACCTTACACCCTAACATGAACCCCTAGTCTAAACACCCCTAACCTTACACTTATTAACCCCTAATCTGCCGCCCCCCGCTATCACTGACACCTGGATTATATTATTCACCCCTAATCTGCCGCTCCGGACACCGTCGCAACCTACGTTATCCCTATGAACCCCTAATCTGCTGCCCCCAACGTCGCCGACACCTACATAATATTTATTAACCCCTAATCTGACCCCCCCAATGTCGCTGCTACCTTACATACACTTATTAACCCCTAATCTTCAGACCGGACCTCGCCGCCACTATAATAAATGTATTAACCCCTAAAGCTAAGTCTAACCCTAACCCTAACACCCCCCTAAGTTAAATATAATTTAAATCTAACTAAATAAATTTATTTCTTATTAAATAAATGAATCCTATTTAAAGCTAAATACTTACCTGTAAAATAAACCCTAATATAGCTACAATATAATGATTAATTATATTGTAGCTATTTTAGGATTTATATTTATTTTACAGGCAACTTTGCATTTATTTTAACTAGGTACAATAGCTATTAGATAGTTAATAACTATTTAATAGCTACCTAGTTAAAATAATTACAAAATTACCTGTAAAATAAATCCTAACCTAAGTTACAATTAAACCTAACACTACACTATCAATAAATTAATTAAATAAACTACCTACAATTACCTACAATTAAATCAACTAAACTAAATTACAAAAAAAACAAACACTAAATTACAAAAAAACAAACACTAAATTACAAAAAAAAAAAAGATTCCAAGAATTTTAAACTAATTACACCTACTCTAAGCCCCCTAAAAAAATAACAAAGCCCCCCAAAATAAAAAAATGCCCTACCCTATTCTTAAATAAAAAGTTAACAGCTCTATTATCTTACCAGCCCTTAAAAGGGCTTTTTGCGGGGCATGCCCCTAAGAAGTCAGCTCTTTTGCCTGTAAAAAAACCCATACAATACCCCCCCAACATTACAACCCACCACCCACATACCCCTAATCTAACCCACCCAAACCCCCCTTAAAAAACCTAACACTAAGCCCCTGAAGATCTCCCTACCTTGTATTCACCCAGCCGGGTATCACTGATCCGTCCAGAAGAGGGTCCGAAGTCTTCATCCTATCCGGCAAGAAGAGGTCCTCTAGAGGGTCCAAAGTCTACATCCAGACGGCATCTTCTATCTTCTTCCATCCGGAGCGGAGCGGGTCCATCTTGAAGCAGCCAACGCAGAGCCATCCTTCCTCACCGACGGAGCTTGCATTCTATTAGCTGATTGGAACAGCCAATAGAATGCGAGTTCAATCTGATTGGCTGATCCGATCAGCCAATCGGATTGAACTTCAATCTGATTGGCTGATTCAATCAGCCAATCAGATTTTTCCTACCTTAATTACGATTGGCTGATAGAATCCTATCAGCCAATCGGAATTCAAGGGACGCCATCTTGGATGACGTCATTTAAAGGTATCTTCATTCGTCGTTAGTCCATCGGTGAGGAAGGATGGCTCAACGTCGGCTGCTTCAAGATGGACCCGCTCCGCTCCGGATGGAAGAAGATAGAAGATGCCGCCTGGATGAAGACTTTGGACCCTCTGGAGGACCTCTTCTTGCCGGATAGGATGAAGACTTCGGACCCTCTGGAGGACCTCTTCTTGCCGGATAGGATGAAGAATTCGGACCCTCTTCTTGATGGATCGGTGATACCTGGCTGGGTGAATACAAGGTAGGGAGATCTTCAGGGGCTTAGTGTTAGTTTTTTAAGGGGGGTTTGGGTGGGTTAGATTAGGGGTATGTGGGTGGTGGGTTGTAATGTTGGGGGGGTATTGTATGTTTTTTTTTACAGGCAAAAGAGCTGATTTCTTTGGGGCATGCCCCGCAAAAAGCCCTTTTAAGGGCTGGTAAGGTAATAGAGCTGTTAACTTTTTATTTTAGAATAGGGTAGGGCATTTTTTTATTTTGGGGGGCTTTGTTATTTTTTTAGGGGGCTTAGAGTAGATGTAATTAGTTTAAAATTCTTGGAATCTTTTTTTATTTTTTGAAATTTAGTGGGGGTTTAGTGGGGGTTTTTTTTAGTTGTAATTTAGTGGGGTTTTTTTTGTAATTTAGTTTAGTTGATTTAATTGTAGGTAATTGTAGGTAGTTTATTTAATTAATTTATTGATAGTGTAGTGTTAGGTTTAATTGTAACTTAGGTTAGGATTTATTTTACAGGTAATTTTGTAATTATTTTAACTAGGTAGCTATTAAATAGTTATTAAATATTTAATAGCTATTGTACCTAGTTTAAATAAATACAAAGTTGCCTGTAAAATAAATATTGTAGCTATATTAGGGTTTATTTTACAGGTAATTTTAGCTTTAAATAGGATTAATTTATTTAATAAGAAATAATTTATTTAGTTAGATTTAAATTATATTTAATTTAGGGGGGTGTTAGGGTTAGGGTTAGACTTAGCTTTAGGGGTTAATACATTTATTAGAGTAGCGGTGAGGTCCGGTCGGCAGATTAGGGGTTAATACTTGAAGTTAGGTGTCGCCGATGTTAGGGAGGGCAGATTAGGGGTTAATACTATTTATTATAGGGTTTGCGAGGTGAGAGTGAGGCGGTTTAGGAGTTAATACATTTATTATAGTAGCGGCAAGGTCCGGTTGGCAGATTAGGGGTTAATAAGTGTAGGTAGGTAGCGGCGACATTGGGGGGGCAGATTAGGGGTTAATAAATATTATGTATGTGTCGGCGGTGTTAGGGGCAGCAGATTAGGGGTTCATAGGGATAATGTAGGTGGCGGCGGTGTCCGATCGGCAGATTAGGGGTTAAAATTTTTTATTTGAGTGGCAGCGATGTGAGGGGACCTCAGTTTAGGGGTACATAGGTAGTTTATGGGTGTTAGTGTACTTTAGAGCACAATAGTTAAGAGCTTTATAAACCGGCGTTAGCCCATAAAGCTCTTAACTCCTGACTTTTTTCTGCGGCTGGAGTTTTGTCGTTAGAGATCTAACGCTCACTTCAGCCAAGACTCTAAATACCAGCGTTAGGAAGATCCCATTGAAAAGATAGGATACGCAATTGGCGTAAAGGGATCTGCGGTATTGAAAAGTCGCGGCTGGAAAGTCAGCATTAGACCCTTTCCTGGCTGACTCTAAATACCAGCGGGCGGTAAAAAACAGCGTTAGGACCCCTTAACGCTGGTTTTGACGGCTAACGCAGAACTCTAAATCTATGCAATTTTCTTTTTAAATACAAAGTATATTTCAGCATTTAAGCACTTCTTTTCAAAAAGTCTGCATACAAAATAAATGCTTTAAAACTATTTAAACCATCAGTTTAGTAACACAATTTCCATTGCTTTTCTGTCTACAGTTCTCAGGTTACACCAACAGGCCATATTTTTATGATATCTGAACTAGAGCACAGGTGAAATAATCAACTGATCAGTAACCATAGTTACTTAGCTGTTCCCACCCATAAACTGATTATCTTACCTGGATTCTTGATGATATATCATGAACATGTGGCCTGTTGGTTTGCCTTGAGGACTGGAGTTTAAAAACACTGCTCTATGGCATCTGATTGCATCACTTTAAGATCCTGTCATGTCATTAACACAGACCATGAGAAATATGGCATTTATGGTTTTAATTTGGTTCCCATTAAAGCAAAATGGTACAACAGCTCCCAAAAGACCAAGGGTTCCATTTATTAAGCAATGAATACTGCTTCAAAGCATCACCATAAGACCGCTGCTCCTTAAAGGGACAGTCTACACCAGAATTTTTATTGTTTTAAAAGATAGATAATCCCTTTATTACCCATTTCCCAGTTTTGCATAACTAACACAGTTATAATAATATACTTTTAACCTCTGTGATTATCTTGTATCTAAGCCTCTGCAAACTGCCCCTTTTTTAAGTTCTTTTGAAAGACTTGCAGTCTAGCCAATCATTGCCTACTCACAGATAACTTCTCGTGCACGAGCACAGTGTTATCTATATGAAATACGTGAACTAACACCCTCTAGTGGTGAAAAACTGTTAAAATGCAATTGTAAAGAGGTGGGCTTCAAGGTCTAAGAAATTAGCATATGAACCTCCTAGGTTAAGCTTTCAACTAAGAATACCAAGAGAACAAAGCAAAATTGGTGATAAAAGTAAATTGGAAAATTGTTTAAAATTACATGCTCTATCTGAATCATGAAAGTTTATTTTGGCCTAGACTGTCCCTTTAACTTGTCCGCCACCTTTAAGGTATGCTGTTGGCATTTAGCGAGGTTGAGCGGACTTAATTCGCTACAGCAAATCATATCCACTCAACTATTAATAAATCTACCCCTAAAAGTAGAGAGAGAATGTAGAAAGGCAGCTCAATGCTGCCTCTAATATTACAAAATTATGAATGACACCCACTAGATACTCCAGTCTACTGGAATTACATTTTCTGTCAAAGCAGTTTCATTTTTGCATTTTAAGTGTTGAAAAGAGAAAACACTCAAGCACATGCACCAGCAGGGAGCTAGTTAATTTGTCTAATGGGAAACCTGTACCTTTATGTTAGTCATTACTAGTGTAGTAAAACTGCTGGTTGAATTTCATTTCCTGGACTTGGCATCTTTTTTGTCAGTATCCATGTTGCAATAAAGTAAATGTTATTAAGGTGGGTTTAAAGAAGTGAACTGTCTACAAAGTAATAAAAATAGATCAGAAAATGTTTTCTTTAAAAAAACAGAGGTTGAAGCAGCTGCTCGTGCATAACTAAAAGCCAATTTTTCATCTGTATTTGATTTTTTTGTCATCTTTTGAGAACGCGTGATCTTTCTATCCAACATTTTACTCTTTGTTTATGTTTGTTCATGTCTCTCTGTTTACACTATCAAATATGCTCATGTATATACTTATGACCATAAAAGTTACATCCACAATTTCATCTCTCTTCAAACACTTATAAATCTTCACAGTTTATGATTGGTAGCTTGCACTAAACACGTTAACAGGAAATTATGTCTTACTTTCCTATTATTGACATTGCTTATTTTTGTGGTTTCCTGGAAAAAAATTTTTTAAAGTGGATACTGACAAGGAAAACATTTGGATGTAAGGGTTATATTCAAATCCTGATCAAGACTTCTTGTTTTCTGAAATGTTTAATATCAAAGTCATTTTAATCATTAGCAAAGTTTTTGACAATAATTATACTGTACCCCTTTAAACATTGATTATACTGTAGATGATCATTTTTGGGGGGATCTCCTTGAATGATAACGCACATATTGGGCCAGATTACAAGTGGAGCGATAAATATAGCTTTTGTGAAAGCGATATTTGTGCTCCACTGACTAATACCAGCGCACACTAATGTGCGCTGCTATCACAAGTTGAAAGCAATGTGCTTCCATAGGCTCCAATGGGAGCCTCGTTCTAATGCCGACAGAGACGGCACAGAACCTAAGCGGTCCACTTGTAATCTAGCGCATTATTATTATTGGATGTCTAGAAACATAGACCTAGATTACAAGTTGTGCAGTACGGCTATACCGCTGTAAAATTGGCCTTTGCTTACGGAATAGTCAGCTCACCTATACCGCTAGAGTTTTAGCCTATACCAAAATGATCCATTCCGCACTCAAAACATGGCTTCTGAGTAGGGAATCAGGGACAAAACTACAGGGGGTGGGGGCCCAACTTAAAAAAAAAATAAAAAAAATATTGACCTGCCAAAGCCTGCACTGATATCATGTGAGTGTGACATGATGCTTCACTAGTGTCTCTGACTACAGGGGTTAGTCTTTCTGTTTTACCCATTGGTGTTTATGTGTGTGTATGTGTGTATGTATGTATGTGACTGTGTGTGTATTTATGCATGTATGTGTGTGTGTATGTTTGTGGAACCAGCAAATTACAGACCTTGTTACTACAGCATGGGGGGAGGGGGTAAACAGTGTCACTATACAGTAACACTATATACAGTACAGGGGGGCTGGACTATGTCACAGACTACTGTGGTCATTTTATAAAGTACTGGGGAGGGTAGGGTCAGGCCAACCATCTCACCAGCAGATTACAGACTGTGTCACTGACTCACTATATACAATACTGGTGGGTTAAACAGTGTCACTATATAGAGTAATAGGGTGTCAGACCATCTCACAGATTGTGGGCACAGGGTACCTCTATTTGCAGACATGTAATCTGATTAAATAAGAGGTGAAACAATAAAAGTGGTGTCTTCAACTGCCTTAACATACGACAGCTTGCACAGGAGAGAAAAAACAAATAGCACAGTTCACAGGCTTACTGAAACTCCAAAGCGGTGGAAGTGGGTGAGACTGGTCATAAAACTGTTAAACTGGCCAGAGATAGCTAAGGCAGAAGGGCTCTATCCCTAATATACCTAAATGTTGAAGAACATATATAGGGTGAGTATGGATAGACCAAGTAACAAAGCGTTATACTTACAAATCGGCTACTAGGTATCTCAGAAATAGAATACCTTTATAGCCTGATTCTAACGCTACTACTGCCTGTGAATATTTATCCGGTCACAAGTAAACAGCGGTAATGTATTTTTAACTCACCCACCCTCCAGTCAGTGCTGTGTCAGTCCCTAGACATCCGCCAATCCCACACTGGGTTAATTTCTGCCTCCTTACAGACGGCTTCACAAGCAGAGCAGAAGCTGGCAGCTATGCTGGAGTACTCACAGGCTCCTCCCAAGGGCTCCTCTGACGATTTATAGATAGGGACCAATCCTCTCTGGGCTTGACTAGCTGACGTAGTGGCTGAAGGGCGCAATTGGTTATGGATGGTGTCAATCAAGCAGGCCTCAAAAGGTCGCTCAGAAAGGACAAAAAGCAGACCCCTGCAGTCCGTATTTAGACATAATGAAAAAGGAAGAAAGTCCCAAAACTAGAGCAATAATAAATAAAAGGCAAAACTTTATTCCAAAAGTTTAAATGTAAACAATAAAACGGTAGGAAGATCCAAACCAGGTAGCTTGTCTGACCGGTTTCGGTCTCTGGACCGTAATCATAGACATACATGGCAACACATGTGTGCCCTATTTAAAAGGGAAGCAAACATCTAATTAGTTAAAAAACACAAAAGGTTTGGAGCAACTCATGCATTTAAAGAGACATTTACATTAGACAATACATGTTAACTCATAGAAGGACAGATCTATCAGTCTAATTATACTGGTAGTGAAAGATATTTAGACATTCCAGAAACATGAACATAGACTGACATTCAGTGGTATAGCAGTGAACAGTTCAATATAATAGCCAAAATGGCCCAATTATTACCCTCAGCTAGAATCCATTAGAGCTCAAAGAATAAGTTAAGTCAAAATGGGGGGGGGGGGGGGGGGCTAACAGTCCTAGATAGGATATGTATATCTGGATACTGGGTATATTAACCCCATATCAATTATAAGTCCCTACTAGACAACTAACTAACTAGACGGGAAAAAGGGGGGGGGGGAGATTGAACATAGTTAACTAACCACTATGAAAGTATGTCTAAGTAAACATGAGAGCCTGACAAGTATAGTATTGAACAATATCTAGTAATTCTAATCATAGAATATAAACTATGAAAATAGGCAATAGAGTACAATAATTTGTACATAAATGGAAGAAATAACACTAAATGAGGATATGAAAATATAGTGTGATACCCACTAAACTGATTAAGTAAGATACCTAATGTTGCCAATAGTTGATAATATCAAACTCTGAGTTAAAACCACTCAGAGAGAGGGTATTAAGCCTGAAGATCCCATAGATCTCTTGTCTACTAATCACCCCCCTAGGGGGTCTTTTAATCTGTTCAATCGCTCTCCATTTCAGGTTGGAGACGTCCTGATTATGCACCTCAAGAAAGTGTCTAGACAAGGCGGAGCATAGTTGCTCCCCCCGAAATGTACGACAGGTGCTCCCTAACACGTGTTCCTACCTCACGTGTAGTTCTACCCAAATAGCTCTTGGAGCACTGGGTACAATGTATCACGTAGATGACAAAGATACTCTTGTAGTTTACACAACCTCTTGTGTCAAAATTCTCCCCTGAATGGAAGGAGGTAAAAATGTTACCTATTCTGACATGGTCACATTAGGTGCATGTTCTTCTCCATCACCTATAGGTATAATTACATCTTAGCCAGGAGCTTGTGAGTCTGTCTCTTTTAGCAAGCTCGGGGATAGTATATTACCCAGTGACACATTCCTTCTGGCCACACACATGCACCCCTTATCCACTGTGTTCTTCAGTTTTTTATCTCCCAGCAATATTGACAAGTTCTTTTTCACAATCTTACATACTTGTTCATATTGATTGGAAAATGATGTAATGAATTTGGGTTTTGCATTGAGTGTATTACCTCCTTGTCTGCGGTCACCTGAGTCACTTTTAAAAAGTGATCTCCTGTCCATCCTCATTACCTGATGAAAGGCACTATCCACAATGGATTTTGGATAGCCCCTCTCATATAACCTTTGGCTAAGGTGTCTACTTTCTTCCAAAAACGTATTGTCTAGGGTACAATTGTGGTGTATCCTCATGAACTGCCCCTTGGCTATGCCCTTGAAGACATGCCTTGGGTGACTGCTGTTTGAACGAAGCTGGCTGTTTCCTGCAATAGGTTTTCGGAAAAGAGCAGACACCACTCTACTCTCCGCTGGCAAGCCCTTTAGTGTGATGTCCAAGAAGGAAATAGTCTCATGGTGCCACACACAGGTAAATTTCAAGCCAAACTCATTTTCGTTAAGGCACCTGACAAACTCATCAGCTTCAATTTGGTTTGCTGACCAAACTAATAACAAATCATCAATGTAGTGTATGTATTTAATTATGTTCAAAGATGGAGGGTTGTCACCAGCTCCATAGATGTGCGACCTCTCCTACCACCCCATAAAGAGATTGGCATAGGAGGGAGCAAACTTTGCTCCCATAGCGGTCCCACATCTCTGAAAAAAATGTGTTCTATTAGGAACCTAACAGCTCGTATCACAAATTCCTTAAGAGCTGGAGGTAAATCGGTGTATAGGTCCAAGAAATACTCCACTGCCCTCAGACCAAATGAACCACCTCACATTCTCCATAATCTCTAGAGTTTGGGTAGTGTCCCTAACAAAGCTAGGTAGTCTTGGGACATGAGGTTGTAGAAAATGATCAACCCACTTAGACAGTGGTTCCAGCAGTGAACCAATCCCTGCCACGATAGGTCTACCCTTAACATTGGCCAGACTCTTATGCACCTTAGGGAGGTGGTGTAAGATGGGAATTACTGGTTCATTAACTAGTATCTGAGTTGCTGTCTCATTATTCATTAGCCCATCTTCCACTGCATCATCGATAAGGTGCCTAGTTCTCATTGAAATTTAGTTGTAGGGTCCCCTGGTAGCAGCATGTAGGCCTCAGTGTCATGCAGTTGGCGTAATGCCTCTGCCACATAGCAGTGCTTGTCCATAACCACCACACTTCCCCCCTTATCAGACTGCTTTATCACAACATTTTTGTTGTTCTGTAAACCAGATAAGGCTGTCTTCTCATTTACAGTGAGATTGTGGGGTTCTGCTCAAGTGGACTTAGATAGCTCAGTCAAATCTTCAACCACCCTCCGGTGAAAGACCTCTAGTGCCTTACCCCTAGTGTGTAGGGGATAGAAGGTTGACTTTGATTTCAAAGTGGGCACAATTATCCTTGTACCAAGTGGATCACGGGTATTCCCCTCATTTTGCAATCCCTGAAGGGAGAGCACTGCACACTCATCCGTAAAATCCAAATCATTATCTTTAGGCACCTTCAAACTAGCCATAGTACTACCTACACACCTATCAGTGGGTACATTGGTATCTGAAAATAATGTATGCAGGCTAAGATCACGCATTAATTTGTTGACATCAAGAATTGTCTGAAACAAGTCAAAATTTCTTGATGGAACAAAACCCAAACCGTAGTTAAGGACCCTTTGTTCCACATCTGATAGGTAGATATATTGATCACCCTGGTTATTGGTACTTCTTTTGTTTTTTGTTTTTTATTTTTAGGGAGTATCTGGCCTGATCCTAGTTTCCTCCCTGAGTGCTCTGTGTTCCTCCAACTGAGTCGTCCCCCCCCCCAAAATTGTCTCGGGCCTCGTGAAAAACCCATACACTGGGATTATGAAGGGTGTTCCCTTGGGTTGAGACTACGGGGTGAACCTTAGGTCTAGCCCCTTGATTGACAGTACTCTTCAATATACCTTTGTTCCTTTTCTCTTAGGCAGGACAAATATTTGGTATTTGGGTTTGTTCCTCTAACCCTGGTCCTGATTCATCATCTGAAGCCCCCTCAAAGTTTGAGTCAAAGCGGTCTTTGTCAGATGCCTCTTGTTCAGAGTCAGAAAATGTGACTTTGTTCTTGTGCGGAATT
This sequence comes from Bombina bombina, assembly GCF_027579735.1. Lineage (NCBI taxonomy): Eukaryota > Metazoa > Chordata > Amphibia > Anura > Bombinatoridae > Bombina > Bombina bombina. Next base: position 1,014,290,637 of record NC_069504.1, on the reverse strand, counting down.
CTGAGCCCTCTGTCTATTTACCCTACAATGTCTCCCATTTTTCTGTTTATTTTTATTGTTACTATTGGTGTTTGTTCCATTAGCAATTGTCTCCTGCCCCCCAGAATTGAACCAGGATTTATTCCTCTGGCATCACCACAAAAAAAAACCCGGGCAGACAGGATCTCAAGTCTGGAACCTTGTCTACAGAACCTTAGTAAATGGAACCTTAAATATGTGCTTGGATGTAGTTTAAGAGTTTAGATGAAGATTTATGAATACTGTATTACATTAATGAAGTCCTAGCTATAATTAAGAAAATATAAACATTTAGGGATAATTCTTGCCAACATACATACGTTTCTATATTAGAGGAATCCACAACCTTGTTAAAGTAATTCTAAGCAAAGAAAGTTAATTTGTGACAAATATACCATACATCTTCCCCAAAGCTGTTATGTATGTTTTCTTTTGAAGTGATTTATGTTATATAAAATAGGCATGACATGGAGAATATGTATTTAGTTATAAGGTAGTAAAGTGTTTTAAAGTAGGTGCCTTGTTAGTGGACAGGAACCAGGAAGGCAGAGACTATTCACAATCACTCTTAGGAACAAGCCAGAAACCGAACCAGAAACCAAGAAAGCAGAATATATACAAGTGTCAAACCCAAGGAACCTCCAAAGGAATAAACATAGAGCAAGCTGGGGTCAGGACCTAGGTAGATTATCATGAGCCAGCATTAAACTAAAGGGAGAAGGCTAAAGGTTATCCAAATAACATATAGATAGGGGTCAGCAACAAGTTAAACAGTCTTCAATGCAGTACAGGTAGAGGCAAAACAAAGGCAAATTCCAGTAGCAAGAAGGGGTCATAACAGAAGGTCAGATTTTAAACAGGAATGTCAGGACTACTCAATAGAATATCCAAGTGCTGGTCTCAATGACTTTTAACACTTCCTGAGGGTCATATGGTGCCAACATTTATGCAAGGTAATTTCTGATTGTGGAAGCACAAATTACACCATCCTTAGCGTAGGTCACAGAATCTATATAAAAGATACGGGTTTCATCTGTGCTAAGTTTAGAACACCCCTTCTTCTGTAATGCATTAATTTATGGAACAAGCAGCAGATAGTTCTAATCTTCCTCAGCTTAGCGTGGCCCAAGGTGTGGTTTAAAGTATTGGGGTTTATTTTTATTGGTTTGTGAGTCGGGTAAAGTACTCTGCAAGTGGTTTGTGAATCCTGGTGGCAGGACCCAAGTAGATCAGAGAGATACCTAGGAACAGTGATTAATGTTCCAGGTTTTCTATTGGAAGCTGGAAACTGCAGGGAAGAATGTCAGGATGCTAGACACCTCAGAACTCTGGGAAAAAGAAAAGGTAACAAAGTTCATGTGTTTTGTGGTTGCTCCGTTAGCTCAGTTTTGTTCTATTTGCAAATGTCTGGCTAGTTTATTTCCAACCTTCAATAAAAATATTTTGGGTTATAGTATAGCATAATTGAGTTGAATTTTCTCTTTGATGGAGACAATTCCTAACTGTAATCAGATCCAATGATGAAAACATTAAAGGACAGCTTTTTAAATTATATACAGCTAAGAGTGTGAAAGATTTATATGTTTGTAAAAATAGCTGTAATACTCTTTTTTGTTATAGGAGCTGCTGCGTTCACTCCTATTACCTCTAAACCTTTTTTAATAGAATGCATGTAACAAATGGAATTGCTTTAACTCAGAAACACCTGCCCAAACACAGCGCTGTAAAAAAGGAGGCACAATATTAAACTTAATTTTTTTAGCCCAACTTTTTAGTTATATAATCTTGTGTAATGGGAAATATTGTATCAATATATGGTCTAAAAAAGCAATAATGAAAATATTAATAATTTATATAGAGTAAAACAAGGAAAGCAAGGAAAGTTAAAATACACAGAAATAAAAAGTGAATTATGTCAACATTTTGGAGTATTCCCTACTTAAACTACATATGTAACCTATTCTATAGCTTTCCATCCAATAATAAATAGTGTTTTCTTATATTGTGCTTTGTACTAGTTTGTAGCTACTTTCTCATACTGGCATATGTTCCTTTTGAGTACAGTACACAAAAAATTAACATTGATTTGATTTAGTTGATTTTACAAAATCACACATTGTAGCCTAATACAGGATATATATATATATACACACACACTGTACTGTGCTGTCATGCCATGCCTCCTACAAACTATACATGACATATTGACATTCATTCACAAACAATCATAATGACAATGTCATGGTTGTAAATGATGCCTGATGAGCCTGTCACATACCTCCCAATATTTCAAAATTTGAAAGAGGGACACCCCCTCACTGTTGTCAGTCTGCCGCGTGCCACCTGAGGATCTCTCACGGCACACTAGTGTGCCACGGCACACTGGTTGAAAAACACTGGTCTATGGGATACTATACTTTATAGTGTAACAGTTTAATGGTAGTATCTGTACAGACTGATCATTGTACCATCTTTTGAGAGGAGCTGGTGTGTCTATTCTTTTGACAACTTTTATTGTAATATAATTATAGTGGTGGCTAAGTCCATCTTCTCTTTTATATGTAACACTTATTAAAAGTTATGTTTTAATCACCATAATCTACACACAATACTGTGGATTTTCTCCCTACAAGTGTGCCATATTATGCTTCTCTTTTCTCTCTTTTCTTCTTATTAACCCCTTAATGACCGAGGACGTGCAGGGCACGTCCTCAAAAAAAAGGCAGTTAACGCCTGAGGACGTACCCTGCACGTCCTCGGTGTGGAAAGCAGCTGGAAGCGATCCTGCTCGCTTCCAGCTGCTTTCCGGTTATTGCAGTGATGCCTCGATATGGAGGCATCCTGCAATAACGCTAGATGGCCATCCGATGCAGAGAGAGCCACTCTGTGGCCCTCTCTGCACCGGACATCGATGGCCGGTATCGTTGGTGGGTGGGAGCCGACTTGGGAGGCGGGTGGGCGGCCATCGATGGGCCGGGTAATGTAGAGGGGGGCGGGATCGGGGGCAGAGCCGATGGGGGCGCGCACGGGCGCGCGCGCGTGCACGGGGGCGGCGGGCGGGCGCGTGCACGGGGCGGGAGCGGGTGGGAACGCTACACTACAGAAAATATAACTGTTTAAAAGTTTGAGAAAGGGGTATATTTATGGCAAAAAAAAACAAAAATCGATGGTATCTAGGAGGGGGTGGGGGGTTGGTTTTTGGTGGGGCAGGGTGCTACACTACAGAAAAGGGGAAAAATTTAAAAATCACCAATTTTATTCTAAACTGGGTACTGGCAGACAGCTGCCAGTACCCAAGATGGCGGCCATTAAGACAGGGGGAGAGTTAGAGAGCTGTTTGGTGGGGGATCAGTCAGTTTGGGGGCTAAAGGGGGGTCCTACAGAGCAGCATATGTAAATATGCCTTTTCTTTTTTAAAAAAAAAAGCCCAAATATAGCTTTTATTTTAGTACTGGCAGTTTCTGCCAGTACTTAAGATGGCGGGGACAATTGTGGGGTGGGGGAGGGAAGAGAGCTGTTTGGGAGGGATCAGGGGGTCTGATGTTTCAGGTGGGAGGCTAAGCTCTACACTAAAGCTAAAATTAACCCTGCAAGCTCCCTACAAGCTACCTAATTAACCCCTTCACTGCTAGCCATAATACGTGTGATGCGCATTTAGCGGCCTAAGTACCAAAAAGCAACGCCAAAGCCATATGTGTCTGCTATTTCTGAACAAAGGGGATCACAGAGAAAAATTTACAACCATTTATGTCATAATTGCACAAGCTGTTTGTAAATAATTTCAGTGAGAAACAAAAAGTTTGTGAAAAAGGGAACTTTTTTTTTTATTTGATCGCATTTGGCGGTGAAATGGTGGCATGAAATATACCAAAATGGGCCTAGATCAATACTTTGGGTTGTCTGCTACACTAGAATAAAGCTAAAATTAACCCTACAAGCTCCCTACAAGCTCCCTAATTAACCCCTGCACTGCTGGGCATAATACACGTGTGGTGCGCAGCGGCATTTAGCGGCCTTCTAATTACCAAAAAGCAATGCCAAAGCCATATATGTCTGCTATTTCTGAACAAAGGGGATCCCAGAGAAAAATTTACAACCATTTATGCCATAATTGCACAAGCTGTTTGTAAATAATTTCAGTGAGAAACCGAAAGTTTGTGAAAAAGTGAACGATTTTTTGTATTTGATCGCATTTGGCGGTGAAATGGTGGCATGAAATATACCAAAATTGGCCTAGATCAATACTTTGGGATGTCTTCTAAAAAAAATATATACATGTCAATGGATATTCAGGTATTCCTGAAAGATATCAGTGTTCCAAAGTAACTAGCGCTAATCTTGAATAAAATGGTTTGGAAATAGCAAAGTGCTACTTGTATTTATGGCCCTATAGCTTGCAAAAAAAGCAAAGAACATGTAAACATTGGTTATTTCTAAACTCAGGACAAAATTTAGAAAATATTTAGCATGGGTGTTTTTTGGTGGTTGTAGATGTGTAACAGATTTTGGGGGTCAAAGTTAGAAAAAGTGTGTTTTTTCCATTTTTTTCTCATATTTTATAATTTTTTTTACAATAAATTATAAGATATGATGAAAATAATGGTATCTTTGGAAAGTCCATTTAATGGCGAGAAAAACTGTATATAATATGTGTGGGTACAGTAAATGAGCAAGAGGAAAACTACAGCTAAACACAAACACCGCAAAAATGTAAAAATAGCCTTGGTCCCAAACGGACAGAAAATGGAAAAGTGCTGTGGTCATTAAGGGGTTAAAATGTTTAACACATTAGCATAAGGCACTGCCCACCTCTGAGAACACAGGTTTGTCTGAGGGGGAATTGTGGAGACAGTCCTAACCCCCCCCCCCTTATTCCCTAGGGGTTTTAGGGAATCATATCTATAGCTATATACAGATACATTTTGAAATATCTATAAAATACTTGGAACATATTCTGCTATGTGCAGAACATTGGAATGTAAAATATTTAAATAATACACAGTATTACACTTTATTAAATAATGATATTGCATAAATATGCTTTTTCATGTTTTTATCTACTTGACTGCAAAGGGCCCATATGCATATATATATATATATATATATATATATATATATATATATATATATATATATATATGCATATGGGCCCTTTGCAGTCAAGTAGATAAAAACATGAAAAAGCATATTTATGCAATATCATTATTTAATAAAGTGTAATACTGTGTATTATTTAAATATTTTACATTCCAATGTTCTGCACATAGCAGAATATGTTCCAAGTATTTTATAGATATTTCAAAATGTATCTGTATATAGCTATAGATATGATTCCCTAAAACCCCTAGGGAATAAGGGGGGGGGGGTTAGGACTGTCTCCACAATTCCCCCTCAGACAAACCTGTGTTCTCAGAGGTGGGCAGTGCCTTATGCTAATGTGTTAAACATTTTAACCCCTTAATGACCACAGCACTTTTCCATTTTCTGTCCGTTTGGGACCAAGGCTATTTTTACATTTTTGCGGTGTTTGTGTTTAGCTGTAGTTTTCCTCTTGCTCATTTACTGTACCCACACATATTATATACAGTTTTTTCTCGCCATTAAATGGACTTTCCAAAGATACCATTATTTTCATCATATCTTATAATTTATTGTAAAAAAAATTATAAAATATGAGAAAAAAATGGAAAAAACACACTTTTTCTAACTTTGACCCCCAAAATCTGTTACACATCTACAACCACCAAAAAACACCCATGCTAAATATTTTCTAAATTTTGTCCTGAGTTTAGAAATAACCAATGTTTACATGTTCTTTGCTTTTTTTGCAAGCTATAGGGCCATAAATACAAGTAGCACTTTGCTATTTCCAAACCATTTTATTCAAGATTAGCGCTAGTTACATTGGGACACTGATATCTTTCAGGAATACCTGAATATCCATTGACATGTATATATTTTTTTTTAGAAGACATCCCAAAGTATTGATCTAGGCCAATTTTGGTATATTTCATGCCACCATTTCACCGCCAAATGCGATCAAATACAAAAAATCGTTCACTTTTTCACAAACTTTCGGTTTCTCACTGAAATTATTTACAAACAGCTTGTGCAATTATGGCATAAATGGTTGTAAATTTTTCTCTGGGATCCCCTTTGTTCAGAAATAGCAGACATATATGGCTTTGGCATTGCTTTTTGGTAATTAGAAGGCCGCTAAATGCCGCTGCGCACCACACGTGTATTATGCCCAGCAGTGCAGGGGTTAATTAGGGAGCTTGTAGGGAGCTTGTAGGGTTAATTTTAGCTTTATTCTAGTGTAGCAGACAACCCAAAGTATTGATCTAGGCCCATTTTGGTATATTTCATGCCACCATTTCACCGCCAAATGCGATCAAATAAAAAAAAAAAGTTCCCTTTTTCACAAACTTTTTGTTTCTCACTGAAATTATTTACAAACAGCTTGTGCAATTATGACATAAATGGTTGTAAATTTTTCTCTGTGATCCCCTTTGTTCAGAAATAGCAGACACATATGGCTTTGGCGTTGCTTTTTGGTACTTAGGCCGCTAAATGCGCATCACACGTATTATGGCTAGCAGTGAAGGGGTTAATTAGGTAGCTTGTAGGGAGCTTGCAGGGTTAATTTTAGCTTTAGTGTAGAGCTTAGCCTCCCACCTGAAACATCAGACCCCCTGATCCCTCCCAAACAGCTCTCTTCCCTCCCCCCCCCACAATTGTCCCCGCCATCTTAAGTACTGGCAGAAACTGCCAGTACTAAAATAAAAGCTATATTTGGGCTTTTTTTTTTAAAAAAGAATAGGCATATTTACATATGCTGCTCTGTAGGACCCCCTTTAGCCCCCAAACTGACTGATCCCCCACCAAACAGCTCTCTAACTCTCCCCTGTCTTAATGGCCGCCATCTTGGGTACTGGCAGCTGTCTGCCAGTACCCAGTTTAGAATAAAATTGGTGATTTTTAAATTTTTCCCCTTTTCTGTAGTGTAGCACCCTGCCCCACCAAAAACCAACCCCCCACCCCCTCCTAGATACCATCGATTTATGTTTTTTTTTGCCATAAATATACCCCTTTCTCAAACTTTTAAACAGTTATATTTTCTGTAGTGTAGCGTTCCCACCCGCTCCCGCCCCGTGCACGCGCCCCCCCCCCCCCGTGCACGCGCGCGCGCCCGTGCGCGCCCCCATCGGCTCTGCCCCCGATCCCGCCCCCCTCTACATTACCCGGCCCATCGATGGCCGCCCACCCCCCTCCCAAGTCGGCTCCCACCCACCAACGATACCGGCCATCGATGTCCGGTGCAGAGAGGGCCACAGAGTGGCTCTCTCTGCATCGGATGGCCATCTAGCGTTATTGCAGGATGCCTCCATATCGAGGCATCACTGCAATAACCGGAAAGCAGCTGGAAGCGAGCAGGATCGCTTCCAGCTGCTTTCCACACCGAGGACGTGCAGGGTACGTCCTCAGGCGTTAACTGCCTTTTTTTTGAGGACGTGCCCTGCACGTCCTCGGTCATTAAGGGGTTAATAAGAAGAAAAGAGAGAAAGAGAAGCATAATATGGCACACTTGTAGGGAGAAAATCCACAGTATTGTGTGTAGATTATGGTGATTAAAACATAACTTTTAATAAGTGTTACATATAAAAGAGAAGATGGACTTAGCCACCACTATAATTATATTACAATAAAAGTTGTCAAAAGAATAGACACACCAGCTCCTCTCAAAAGATGGTACAATGATCAGTCTGTACAGATACTACCATTAAACTGTTACACTATAAAGTATAGTATCCCATAGACCAGTGTTTTTCAACCAGTGTGCCGTGGCACACTAGTGTGCCTGAGAGATCCTCAGGTGGCACGCGGCAGACTGACAACAGTGAGGGGGTGTCCCTCTTTCAAATTTTGAAATATTGGGAGGTATGTGACAGGCTCATCAGGCATCATTTACAACCATGACATTGTCATTATGATTGTTTGTGAATGAATGTCAATATGTCATGTATAGTTTGTAGGAGGCATGGCATGACAGCACAGTACAGTGTGTGTGTATATATATATATATCCTGTATTAGGCTACAATGTGTGATTTTGTAAAATCAACTAAATCAAATCAATGTTAATTTTTTGTGTACTGTACTCAAAAGGAACATATGCCAGTATGAGAAAGTAGCTACAAACTAGTACAAAGCACAATATAAGAAACACTATTTATTATTGGATGGAAAGCTATAGAATAGGTTACATATGTAGTTTAAGTAGGGAATACTCCAAAATGTTGACATAATTCACTTTTTATTTCTGTGTATTTTAACTTTCCTTGCTTTCCTTGTTTTACTCTATATAAATTATTAATATTTTCATTATTGCTTTTTTAGACCATATATTGATACAATATTTCCCATTACACAAGATTATATAACTAAAAAGTTGGGCTAAAAAAATTAAGTTTAATATTGTGCCTCCTTTTTTACAGCGCTGTGTTTGGGCAGGTGTTTCTGAGTTAAAGCAATTCCATTTGTTACATGCATTCTATTAAAAAAGGTTTAGAGGTAATAGGAGTGAACGCAGCAGCTCCTATAACAAAAAAGAGTATTACAGCTATTTTTACAAACATATAAATCTTTCACACTCTTAGCTGTATATAATTTAAAAAGCTGTCCTTTAATGTTTTCATCATTGGATCTGATTACAGTTAGGAATTGTCTCCATCAAAGAGAAAATTCAACTCAATTATGCTATACTATAACCCAAAATATTTTTATTGAAGGTTGGAAATAAACTAGCCAGACATTTGCAAATAGAACAAAACTGAGCTAACGGAGCAACCACAAAACACATGAACTTTGTTACCTTTTCTTTTTCCCAGAGTTCTGAGGTGTCTAGCATCCTGACATTCTTCCCTGCAGTTTCCAGCTTCCAATAGAAAACCTGGAACATTAATCACTGTTCCTAGGTATCTCTCTGATCTACTTGGGTCCTGCCACCAGGATTCACAAACCACTTGCAGAGTACTTTACCCGACTCACAAACCAATAAAAATAAACCCCAATACTTTAAACCACACCTTGGGCCACGCTAAGCTGAGGAAGATTAGAACTATCTGCTGCTTGTTCCATAAATTAATGCATTACAGAAGAAGGGGTGTTCTAAACTTAGCACAGATGAAACCCGTATCTTTTATATAGATTCTGTGACCTACGCTAAGGATGGTGTAATTTGTGCTTCCACAATCAGAAATTACCTTGCATAAATGTTGGCACCATATGACCCTCAGGAAGTGTTAAAAGTCATTGAGACCAGCACTTGGATATTCTATTGAGTAGTCCTGACATTCCTGTTTAAAATCTGACCTTCTGTTATGACCCCTTCTTGCTACTGGAATTTGCCTTTGTTTTGCCTCTACCTGTACTGCATTGAAGACTGTTTAACTTGTTGCTGACCCCTATCTATATGTTATTTGGATAACCTTTAGCCTTCTCCCTTTAGTTTAATGCTGGCTCATGATAATCTACCTAGGTCCTGACCCCAGCTTGCTCTATGTTTATTCCTTTGGAGGTTCCTTGGGTTTGACACTTGTATATATTCTGCTTTCTTGGTTTCTGGTTCGGTTTCTGGCTTGTTCCTAAGTGATTGTGAATAGTCTCTGCCTTCCTGGTTCCTGTCCACTAACAAGGCACCTACTTTAAAACACTTTACTACCTTATAACTAAATACATATTCTCCATGTCATGCCTATTTTATATAACATAAATCACTTCAAAAAAAACATACATAACAGCTTTGGGGAAGATGTATGGTATATTTGTCACAAATTAACTTTCTTTGCTTAGAATTACTTTAACAAGGTTGTGGATTCCTCTAATATAGAACGTATGTATGTTGGCAAGAATTATCCCTAAATGTTTATATTTTCTTAATTATAGCTAGGACTTCATTAATGTAATACAGTATTCATAAATCTTCATCTAAACTCTTAAACTACATCCAAGCACATATTTAAGGTTCCATTTACTAAGGTTCTGTAGACAAGGTTCCAGACTTGAGATCCTGTCTGCCCGGGTTTTTTTTTTGGTGATGCCAGAGGAATAAATCCTGGTTCAATTCTGGGGGGCAGGAGACAATTGCTAATGGAACAAACACCAATAGTAACAATAAAAATAAACAGAAAAATGGGAGACATTGTAGGGTAAATAGACAGAGGGCTCAGAATTCCGCACAAGAACAAAGTCACATTTTCTGACTCTGAACAAGAGGCATCTGACAAAGACCGCTTTGACTCAAACTTTGAGGGGGCTTCAGATGATGAATCAGGACCAGGGTTAGAGGAACAAACCCAAATACCAAATATTTGTCCTGCCTAAGAGAAAAGGAACAAAGGTATATTGAAGAGTACTGTCAATCAAGGGGCTAGACCTAAGGTTCACCCCGTAGTCTCAACCCAAGGGAACACCCTTCATAATCCCAGTGTATGGGTTTTTCACGAGGCCCGAGACAATTTTGGGGGGGGGGACGACTCAGTTGGAGGAACACAGAGCACTCAGGGAGGAAACTAGGATCAGGCCAGATACTCCCTAAAAATAAAAAACAAAAAACAAAAGAAGTACCAATAACCAGGGTGATCAATATATCTACCTATCAGATGTGGAACAAAGGGTCCTTAACTACGGTTTGGGTTTTGTTCCATCAAGAAATTTTGACTTGTTTCAGACAATTCTTGATGTCAACAAATTAATGCGTGATCTTAGCCTGCATACATTATTTTCAGATACCAATGTACCCACTGATAGGTGTGTAGGTAGTACTATGGCTAGTTTGAAGGTGCCTAAAGATAATGATTTGGATTTTACGGATGAGTGTGCAGTGCTCTCCCTTCAGGGATTGCAAAATGAGGGGAATACCCGTGATCCACTTGGTACAAGGATAATTGTGCCCACTTTGAAATCAAAGTCAACCTTCTATCCCCTACACACTAGGGGTAAGGCACTAGAGGTCTTTCACCGGAGGGTGGTTGAAGATTTGACTGAGCTATCTAAGTCCACTTGAGCAGAACCCCACAATCTCACTGTAAATGAGAAGACAGCCTTATCTGGTTTACAGAACAACAAAAATGTTGTGATAAAGCAGTCTGATAAGGGGGAAGTGTGGTGGTTATGGACAAGCACTGCTATGTGGCAGAGGCATTACGCCAACTGCATGACACTGAGGCCTACATGCTGCTACCAGGGGACCCTACAACTAAATTTCAATGAGAACTAGGCACCTTATCGATGATGCAGTGGAAGATGGGCTAATGAATAATGAGACAGCAACTCAGATACTAGTTAATGAACCAGTAATTCCCATCTTACACACCTCCCTAAGGTGCATAAGAGTCTGGCCAATGTTAAGGGTAGACCTATCGTGGCAGGGATTGGTTCACTGCTGGAACCACTGTCTAAGTGGGTTGATCATTTTCTACAACCTCATGTCCCAAGACTACCTAGCTTTGTTAGGGACACTACCCAAACTCTAGAGATTATGGAGAATGTGAGGTGGTTCATTTGGTCTGAGGGCAGTGGAGTATTTCTTGGACCTATACACCGATTTACCTCCAGCTCTTAAGGAATTTGTGATACGAGCTGTTAGGTTCCTAATAGAACACATTTTTTCAGAGATGTGGGACCGCTATGGGAGCAAAGTTTGCTCCCTCCTATGCCAATCTCTTTATGGGGTGGTAGGAGAGGTCGCACATCTATGGAGCTGGTGACAACCCTCCATCTTTGAACATAATTAAATACATACACTACATTGATGATTTGTTATTAGTTTGGTCAGCAAACCAAATTGAAGCTGATGAGTTTGTCAGGTGCCTTAACGAAAATGAGTTTGGCTTGAAATTTACCTGTGTGTGGCACCATGAGACTATTTCCTTCTTGGACATCACACTAAAGGGCTTGCCAGCGGAGAGTAGAGTGGTGTCTGCTCTTTTCCGAAAACCTATTGCAGGAAACAGCCAGCTTCGTTCAAACAGCAGTCACCCAAGGCATGTCTTCAAGGGCATAGCCAAGGGGCAGTTCATGAGGATACACCACAATTGTACCCTAGACAATACGTTTTTGGAAGAAAGTAGACACCTTAGCCAAAGGTTATATGAGAGGGGCTATCCAAAATCCATTGTGGATAGTGCCTTTCATCAGGTAATGAGGATGGACAGGAGATCACTTTTTAAAAGTGACTCAGGTGACCGCAGACAAGGAGGTAATACACTCAATGCAAAACCCAAATTCATTACATCATTTTCCAATCAATATGAACAAGTATGTAAGATTGTGAAAAAAGAACTTGTCAATATTGCTGGGAGATAAAAAACTGAAGAACACAGTGGATAAGGGGTGCATGTGTGTGGCCAGAAGGAATGTGTCACTGGGTAATATACTATCCCGAGCTTGCTAAAAGAGACAGACTCACAAGCTCCTGGCTAAGATGTAATTATACCTATAGGTGATGGAGAAGAACATGCACCTAATGTGACCATGTCAGAATAGGTAACATTTTTACCTCCTTCCATTCAGGGGAGAATTTGACACAAGAGGTTGTGTAAACTACAAGAGTATCTTTGTCATCTACGTGATACATTGTACCCAGTGCTCCAAGAGCTATTTGGGTAGAACTACACGTGAGGTAGGAACACGTGTTAGGGAGCACCTGTCGTACATTTCGGGGGGAGCAACTATGCTCCGCCTTGTCTAGACACTTTCTTGAGGTGCATAATCAGGACGTCTCCAACCTGAAATGGAGAGCGATTGAACAGATTAAAAGACCCCCTAGGGGGGTGATTAGTAGACAAGAGATCTATGGGATCTTCAGGCTTAATACCCTCTCTCTGAGTGGTTTTAACTCAGAGTTTGATATTATCAACTATTGGCAACATTAGGTATCTTACTTAATCAGTTTAGTGGGTATCACACTATATTTTCATATCCTCATTTAGTGTTATTTCTTCCATTTATGTACAAATTATTGTACTCTATTGCCTATTTTCATAGTTTATATTCTATGATTAGAATTACTAGATATTGTTCAATACTATACTTGTCAGGCTCTCATGTTTACTTAGACATACTTTCATAGTGGTTAGTTAACTATGTTCAATCTCCCCCCCCCCTTTTTCCCGTCTAGTTAGTTAGTTGTCTAGTAGGGACTTATAATTGATATGGGGTTAATATACCCAGTATCCAGATATACATATCCTATCTAGGACTGTTAGCCCCCCCCCCCCCCCATTTTGACTTAACTTATTCTTTGAGCTCTAATGGATTCTAGCTGAGGGTAATAATTGGGCCATTTTGGCTATTATATTGAACTGTTCACTGCTATACCACTGAATGTCAGTCTATGTTCATGTTTCTGGAATGTCTAAATATCTTTCACTACCAGTATAATTAGACTGATAGATCTGTCCTTCTATGAGTTAACATGTATTGTCTAATGTAAATGTCTCTTTAAATGCATGAGTTGCTCCAAACCTTTTGTGTTTTTTAACTAATTAGATGTTTGCTTCCCTTTTAAATAGGGCACACATGTGTTGCCATGTATGTCTATGATTACGGTCCAGAGACCGAAACCGGTCAGACAAGCTACCTGGTTTGGATCTTCCTACCGTTTTATTGTTTACATTTAAACTTTTGGAATAAAGTTTTGCCTTTTATTTATTATTGCTCTAGTTTTGGGACTTTCTTCCTTTTTCATTATGTCTAAATACGGACTGCAGGGGTCTGCTTTTTGTCCTTTCTGAGCGACCTTTTGAGGCCTGCTTGATTGACACCATCCATAACCAATTGCGCCCTTCAGCCACTACGTCAGCTAGTCAAGCCCAGAGAGGATTGGTCCCTATCTATAAATCGTCAGAGGAGCCCTTGGGAGGAGCCTGTGAGTACTCCAGCATAGCTGCCAGCTTCTGCTCTGCTTGTGAAGCCGTCTGTAAGGAGGCAGAAATTAACCCAGTGTGGGATTGGCGGATGTCTAGGGACTGACACAGCACTGACTGGAGGGTGGGTGAGTTAAAAATACATTACCGCTGTTTACTTGTGACCGGATAAATATTCACAGGCAGTAGTAGCGTTAGAATCAGGCTATAAAGGTATTCTATTTCTGAGATACCTAGTAGCCGATTTGTAAGTATAACGCTTTGTTACTTGGTCTATCCATACTCACCCTATATATGTTCTTCAACATTTAGGTATATTAGGGATAGAGCCCTTCTGCCTTAGCTATCTCTGGCCAGTTTAACAGTTTTATGACCAGTCTCACCCACTTCCACCGCTTTGGAGTTTCAGTAAGCCTGTGAACTGTGCTATTTGTTTTTTCTCTCCTGTGCAAGCTGTCGTATGTTAAGGCAGTTGAAGACACCACTTTTATTGTTTCACCTCTTATTTAATCAGATTACATGTCTGCAAATAGAGGTACCCTGTGCCCACAATCTGTGAGATGGTCTGACACCCTATTACTCTATATAGTGACACTGTTTAACCCACCAGTATTGTATATAGTGAGTCAGTGACACAGTCTGTAATCTGCTGGTGAGATGGTTGGCCTGACCCTACCCTCCCCAGTACTTTATAAAATGACCACAGTAGTCTGTGACATAGTCCAGCCCCCCTGTACTGTATATAGTGTTACTGTATAGTGACACTGTTTCCCCCTCCCCCCATGCTGTAGTAACAAGGTCTGTAATTTGCTGGTTCCACAAACATACACACACACATACATGCATAAATACACACACAGTCACATACATACATACACACATACACACACATAAACACCAATGGGTAAAACAGAAAGACTAACCCCTGTAGTCAGAGACACTAGTGAAGCATCATGTCACACTCACATGATATCAGTGCAGGCTTTGGCAGGTCAATATTTTTTTTATTTTTTTTTTAAGTTGGGCCCCCACCCCCTGTAGTTTTGTCCCTGATTCCCTACTCAGAAGCCATGTTTTGAGTGCGGAATGGATCATTTTGGTATAGGCTAAAACTCTAGCGGTATAGGTGAGCTGACTATTCCGTAAGCAAAGGCCAATTTTACAGCGGTATAGCCGTACTGCACAACTTGTAATCTAGGTCTATGTTTCTAGACATCCAATAATAATAATGCGCTAGATTACAAGTGGACCGCTTAGGTTCTGTGCCGTCTCTGTCGGCATTAGAACGAGGCTCCCATTGGAGCCTATGGAAGCACATTGCTTTCAACTTGTGATAGCAGCGCACATTAGTGTGCGCTGGTATTAGTCAGTGGAGCACAAATATCGCTTTCACAAAAGCTATATTTATCGCTCCACTTGTAATCTGGCCCAATATGTGCGTTATCATTCAAGGAGATCCCCCCAAAAATGATCATCTACAGTATAATCAATGTTTAAAGGGGTACAGTATAATTATTGTCAAAAACTTTGCTAATGATTAAAATGACTTTGATATTAAACATTTCAGAAAACAAGAAGTCTTGATCAGGATTTGAATATAACCCTTACATCCAAATGTTTTCCTTGTCAGTATCCACTTTAAAAAATTTTTTTCCAGGAAACCACAAAAATAAGCAATGTCAATAATAGGAAAGTAAGACATAATTTCCTGTTAACGTGTTTAGTGCAAGCTACCAATCATAAACTGTGAAGATTTATAAGTGTTTGAAGAGAGATGAAATTGTGGATGTAACTTTTATGGTCATAAGTATATACATGAGCATATTTGATAGTGTAAACAGAGAGACATGAACAAACATAAACAAAGAGTAAAATGTTGGATAGAAAGATCACGCGTTCTCAAAAGATGACAAAAAAATCAAATACAGATGAAAAATTGGCTTTTAGTTATGCACGAGCAGCTGCTTCAACCTCTGTTTTTTTAAAGAAAACATTTTCTGATCTATTTTTATTACTTTGTAGACAGTTCACTTCTTTAAACCCACCTTAATAACATTTACTTTATTGCAACATGGATACTGACAAAAAAGATGCCAAGTCCAGGAAATGAAATTCAACCAGCAGTTTTACTACACTAGTAATGACTAACATAAAGGTACAGGTTTCCCATTAGACAAATTAACTAGCTCCCTGCTGGTGCATGTGCTTGAGTGTTTTCTCTTTTCAACACTCAAAATGCAAAAATGAAACTGCTTTGACAGAAAATGTAATTCCAGTAGACTGGAGTATCTAGTGGGTGTCATTCATAATTTTGTAATATTAGAGGCAGCATTGAGCTGCCTTTCTACATTCTCTCTCTACTTTTAGGGGTAGATTTATTAATAGTTGAGTGGATATGATTTGCTGTAGCGAATTAAGTCCGCTCAACCTCGCTAAATGCCAACAGCATACCTTAAAGGTGGCGGACAAGTTAAAGGGACAGTCTAGGCCAAAAAAAACTTTCATGATTCAGATAGAGCATGTAATTTTAAACAATTTTCCAATTTACTTTTATCACCAATTTTGCTTTGTTCTCTTGGTATTCTTAGTTGAAAGCTTAACCTAGGAGGTTCATATGCTAATTTCTTAGACCTTGAAGCCCACCTCTTTACAATTGCATTTTAACAGTTTTTCACCACTAGAGGGTGTTAGTTCACGTATTTCATATAGATAACACTGTGCTCGTGCACGAGAAGTTATCTGTGAGTAGGCAATGATTGGCTAGACTGCAAGTCTTTCAAAAGAACTTAAAAAAGGGGCAGTTTGCAGAGGCTTAGATACAAGATAATCACAGAGGTTAAAAGTATATTATTATAACTGTGTTAGTTATGCAAAACTGGGAAATGGGTAATAAAGGGATTATCTATCTTTTAAAACAATAAAAATTCTGGTGTAGACTGTCCCTTTAAGGAGCAGCGGTCTTATGGTGATGCTTTGAAGCAGTATTCATTGCTTAATAAATGGAACCCTTGGTCTTTTGGGAGCTGTTGTACCATTTTGCTTTAATGGGAACCAAATTAAAACCATAAATGCCATATTTCTCATGGTCTGTGTTAATGACATGACAGGATCTTAAAGTGATGCAATCAGATGCCATAGAGCAGTGTTTTTAAACTCCAGTCCTCAAGGCAAACCAACAGGCCACATGTTCATGATATATCATCAAGAATCCAGGTAAGATAATCAGTTTATGGGTGGGAACAGCTAAGTAACTATGGTTACTGATCAGTTGATTATTTCACCTGTGCTCTAGTTCAGATATCATAAAAATATGGCCTGTTGGTGTAACCTGAGAACTGTAGACAGAAAAGCAATGGAAATTGTGTTACTAAACTGATGGTTTAAATAGTTTTAAAGCATTTATTTTGTATGCAGACTTTTTGAAAAGAAGTGCTTAAATGCTGAAATATACTTTGTATTTAAAAAGAAAATTGCATAGATTTAGAGTTCTGCGTTAGCCGTCAAAACCAGCGTTAAGGGGTCCTAACGCTGTTTTTTACCGCCCGCTGGTATTTAGAGTCAGCCAGGAAAGGGTCTAATGCTGACTTTCCAGCCGCGACTTTTCAATACCGCAGATCCCTTTACGCCAATTGCGTATCCTATCTTTTCAATGGGATCTTCCTAACGCTGGTATTTAGAGTCTTGGCTGAAGTGAGCGTTAGATCTCTAACGACAAAACTCCAGCCGCAGAAAAAAGTCAGGAGTTAAGAGCTTTATGGGCTAACGCCGGTTTATAAAGCTCTTAACTATTGTGCTCTAAAGTACACTAACACCCATAAACTACCTATGTACCCCTAAACTGAGGTCCCTCACATCGCTGCCACTCAAATAAAAAATTTTAACCCCTAATCTGCCGATCGGACACCGCCGCCACCTACATTATCCCTATGAACCCCTAATCTGCTGCCCCTAACACCGCCGACACATACATAATATTTATTAACCCCTAATCTGCCCCCCCAATGTCGCCGCTACCTACCTACACTTATTAACCCTAATCTGCCAACCGGACCTTGCCGCTACTATAATAAATGTATTAACTCCTAAACCGCCTCACTCTCACCTCGCAAACCCTATAATAAATAGTATTAACCCCTAATCTGCCCTCCCTAACATCGGCGACACCTAACTTCAAGTATTAACCCCTAATCTGCCGACCGGACCTCACCGCTACTCTAATAAATGTATTAACCCCTAAAGCTAAGTCTAACCCTAACCCTAACACCCCCCTAAATTAAATATAATTTAAATCTAACTAAATAAATTATTTCTTATTAAATAAATTAATCCTATTTAAAGCTAAAATTACCTGTAAAATAAACCCTATAGCTACAATATTTATTTTACAGGCAACTTTGTATTTATTTAAACTAGGTACAATAGCTATTAAATATTTAATAACTATTTAATAGCTACCTAGTTAAAATAATTACAAAATTACCTGTAAAATAAATCCTAACCTAAGTTACAATTAAACCTAACACTACACTATCAATAAATTAATTAAATAAACTACCTACAATTACCTACAATTAAATCAACTAAACTAAATTACAAAAAAACCCCACTAAATTACAACTAAAAAAAACCCCCACTAAACCCACTAAATTTCAAAAAATAAAAAAAGATTCCAAGAATTTTAAACTAATTACATCTACTCTAAGCCCCCTAAAAAAATAACAAAGCCCCCAAAATAAAAAAATGCCCTACCCTATTCTAAAATAAAAAGTTAACAGCTCTATTACCTTACCAGCCCTTAAAAGGGCTTTTTGCGGGGCATGCCCCAAAGAAATCAGCTCTTTTGCCTGTAAAAAAAAACATACAATACCCCCCCAACATTACAACCCACCACCCACATACCCCTAATCTAACCCACCCAAACCCCCCTTAAAAAACTAACACTAAGCCCCTGAAGATCTCCCTACCTTGTATTCACCCAGCCAGGTATCACCGATCCATCAAGAAGAGGGTCCGAATTCTTCATCCTATCCGGCAAGAAGAGGTCCTCCAGAGGGTCCGAAGTCTTCATCCTATCGGCAAGAAGAGGTCCTCCAGAGGGTCCAAAGTCTTCATCCAGGCGGCATCTTCTATCTTCTTCCATCCGGAGCGGAGCGGGTCCATCTTGAAGCAGCCGACGTTGAGCCATCCTTCCTCACCGATGGACTAACGACGAATGAAGATACCTTTAAATGACGTCATCCAAGATGGCGTCCCTTGAATTCCGATTGGCTGATAGGATTCTATCAGCCAATCGTAATTAAGGTAGGAAAAATCTGATTGGCTGATTGAATCAGCCAATCAGATTGAAGTTCAATCCGATTGGCTGATCGGATCAGCCAATCAGATTGAACTCGCATTCTATTGGCTGTTCCAATCAGCTAATAGAATGCAAGCTCCGTCGGTGAGGAAGGATGGCTCTGCGTTGGCTGCTTCAAGATGGACCCGCTCCGCTCCGGATGGAAGAAGATAGAAGATGCCGTCTGGATGTAGACTTTGGACCCTCTAGAGGACCTCTTCTTGCCGGATAGGATGAAGACTTCGGACCTCTTCTGGACGGATCAGTGATACCCGGCTGGGTGAATACAAGGTAGGGAGATCTTCAGGGGCTTAGTGTTAGGTTTTTTAAGGGGGGTTTGGGTGGGTTAGATTAGGGGTATGTGGGTGGTGGGTTGTAATGTTGGGGGGTATTGTATGGGTTTTTTTACAGGCAAAAGAGCTGACTTCTTAGGGGCATGCCCCGCAAAAAGCCCTTTTAAGGGCTGGTAAGATAATAGAGCTGTTAACTTTTTATTTAAGAATAGGGTAGGGCATTTTTTTATTTTGGGGGCTTTGTTATTTTTTTAGGGGGCTTAGAGTAGGTGTAATTAGTTTAAAATTCTTGGAATCTTTTTTTTTTTTGTAATTTAGTGTTTGTTTTTTTGTAATTTAGTGTTTGTTTTTTTTGTAATTTAGTTTAGTTGATTTAATTGTAGGTAATTGTAGGTAGTTTATTTAATTAATTTATTGATAGTGTAGTGTTAGGTTTAATTGTAACTTAGGTTAGGATTTATTTTACAGGTAATTTTGTAATTATTTTAACTAGGTAGCTATTAAATAGTTATTAACTATCTAATAGCTATTGTACCTAGTTAAAATAAATGCAAAGTTGCCTGTAAAATAAATATAAATCCTAAAATAGCTACAATATAATTAATCATTATATTGTAGCTATATTAGGGTTTATTTTACAGGTAAGTATTTAGCTTTAAATAGGATTCATTTATTTAATAAGAAATAAATTTATTTAGTTAGATTTAAATTATATTTAACTTAGGGGGGTGTTAGGGTTAGGGTTAGACTTAGCTTTAGGGGTTAATACATTTATTATAGTGGCGGCGAGGTCCGGTCTGAAGATTAGGGGTTAATAAGTGTATGTAAGGTAGCAGCGACATTGGGGGGGTCAGATTAGGGGTTAATAAATATTATGTAGGTGTCGGCGACGTTGGGGGCAGCAGATTAGGGGTTCATAGGGATAACGTAGGTTGCGACGGTGTCCGGAGCGGCAGATTAGGGGTGAATAATATAATCCAGGTGTCAGTGATAGCGGGGGCGGCAGATTAGGGGTTAATAAGTGTAAGGTTAGGGGTGTTTAGACTAGGGGTTCATGTTAGGGTGTAAGGTGCAGACTTAGAAAGTGTTTCCCCATAGGAAACAATGGGGCTGCGTTAGAAGCTGAACGCTGCTTTTTTGCAGGTGTTAGGTTTTTTTTCAGATCAAACTGCCCATTGTTTCCTATGGGGGAATCGTGCACGAGCACGTTTTTCAAGCTGGCCGCTACCATAAGCAACGCTGGTATTTAGAGTTGAAGTGGCGGTAAATTATGCTCTACGCTCCCTTTTTGGAGCCTAACACAGCCCTTCAGAGAACTCTAAATACCAGCGTTTTTAAAAGGTGCGGGGGGAAAAAAAACACACGTAGCTAACGCAC
The DNA here is from genome assembly GCF_027579735.1 of Bombina bombina. Classification (NCBI taxonomy): domain Eukaryota; kingdom Metazoa; phylum Chordata; class Amphibia; order Anura; family Bombinatoridae; genus Bombina; species Bombina bombina. Next base: position 1,014,269,684 of record NC_069504.1, on the reverse strand, counting down.
CCCTTTGGCCGCAAAACTCTAAATCTAGCCGGATGTTTTTTATGTTGCTTTAAAGGGCATCAAATGAAAATGTACAAATATAGTAGCATGGTTACTACTCATTATTCTATTTATTTTATTTGTGTGCTTGCAGCTCTATTCTAAGCAGTTCTCTTAATTTAACTGCTTACTGGGAGCTGCCATCTTGGAGCTCACATATTCTTGCACCCTGTGACAAAAGCGGTTAACATTCAAGGATAAGTGATATTGTAGGCTTTCTGACAGATTTACCTTGCACTGTGGTTTATCTTGGACAATAAAGAGCAGAAGATTTACACTGTTGCATGTAAAGCTTCAAAAGTTCCACAGAATATTAAATCAGCACACAGGAATAATACAGTGCAGTACAGCCACTATAAAAATATACAAATACAACTTTTTACTGTACACACTAAACTGTGTTGCAAAATACTTTACTTTACTGTCAATGGGTGAGCAAATACATTTGCTATAAAATAGTACCCAGTATGAAGATGCAGAGGTTCATCAACTGGCACTTGTAAAGGGTTAAAATAATGGTTGGGGTTTGCAGGAAGTGTTAGCACTAGAAGAAAAACGATAACATGGTGAGTAGTAATAGTATTAGTAACCATGCTATTGCAGCTGTGCACAGCATCCCTTTAGAGGGACATGAAACCCAACATTTTTATTTTATGATCTAAATAGAGTATACCGTTTTAAACACACATTCCAATTTAATTCTGTTGTCAAATGTTGTATTCTCTTGGTATCTTTTTTTGAATGGCAGCAATATACTACAGTGAGCCAATGACATCAGGCATATATGAGGGCACCATTCAGAAGCTAGCTCCCAGTAGTACATTGCTATTCCTGAGCCTACCTAGATAAGTTTTTTAACAAAGGATATTAAGAGAACTAAGCGTGTTTCATAACAAAAGTAAAATGGAACGTTATTTAAAATTGCATAATTTAATCTTGAATTCACTGAGCTTTTTGAGGCCTAGATTTGGAGTTCGGCGGTAGCCGTCAAAACCAGCGTTAGAGGCTCCTAACGCTGGTTTTGGCCGCCCGCTGGTATTTGGAGTCAGTGATTAAAGGGTCTAACGCTCACTTTTCAGCCGCGACTTTTCCATACCGCAGATCCCCCTACGCCATTTGCGTAGCCTATATTTTCAATGGGATCTTTCTAACGCTGGTATTTAGAGTCGTTTCTGAAGTGAGCGTTAGAGCTCTAACGACAAGATTCCAGCCGCCTGAAAATAGCAGGAGTTAAGAGCTTTCTGGCTAACGCCGGTTTATAAAGCTCTTAACTACTGTACCCTAAAGTACACTAACACCCATAAACTACCTATGTACCCCTAAACCGAGGTCCCCCCACACCGCCGCCACTCGATTAAATTTTTTAACCCCTAATCTGCCGACCGCCACCTACGTTATACTTATGTACCCCTAATCTGCTGCCCCTAACCCCGCCGACCCCTGTATTACATTTATTAACCCCTAACGTGCCCCCCACACCGTCGCCGCCAGCTACTTAAAATAATTAACCCCTAATCTTCCGACCGCAAATCGCCGCCACCTACGTTATCCCTATGTACCCCTAATCTGCTGCCCTAACATCGCCGACCCCTATATTATATTTATTAACCCCTAATCTGCCCCCTCAACGTCGCCGACACCTGCCTACACTTATTAACCCCTAATCTGCCGAGCGGACCTGAGCGCTACTATAATAAATGTATTAACCCCTAATCCGCCTCACTAACCCTATCATAAATAGTATTAACCCCTAATCTGCCCTCCCTAACATCGCCGACACCTAACTTCAATTATTAACCCCTAATCTGCCGACCGGAGCTCACCGCTATTCTAATAAATGTATTAACCCCTAAAGCTAAGTCTAACCCTAACACTAACACCCCCTAAGTTAAATATAATTTTTATCTAACGAAATAAATTAACTCTTATTAAATAAATGATTCCTATTTAAAGCTAAATACTTACCTGTAAAATAAATCATAATATAGCTACAATATAAATTATAATTATATTATAGCTATTTTAGGATTAATATTTATTTTACAGGCAACTTTGTTATTATTTTAACCAGGTAAAATAGCTATTAAATAGTTAAGAACTATTTAATAGTTACCTAGTTAAAATAATAACAAATTTACCTGTAAAATAAATCCTAACCTAAGATATAATTAAACCTAACACTACCCTATCAATAAAATAATTAAATAAACTACCTACAATTACCTACAATTAACCTAACACTACACTATCAATAAATTAATTAAACACAATTCCTACAAATAAATACAATTAAATAAACTAGCTAAAGTACAAAAAATAAAAAAGAACTAAGTTACAGAAAATAAAAAAATATTTACAAACATAAGAAAAATATTACAACAATTTTAAACTAATTACACCTACTCTAAGCCCCCTAATAAAATAACAAAGCCCCCAAAATAAAAAATTCCCTACCCTATTCTAAATTAAAAAAGTTACAAGCTCTTTTACCTTACCAGCCCTGAACAGGGCCCTTTGCGGGGCATGCCCCAAGAATTTCAGCTCTTTTGCCTGTAAAAAAAAACATACAATACCCCCCCCCCAACATTACAACCCACCACCCACATACCCCTAATCTAACCCAAACCCCCTTAAATAAACCTAACACTAAGCCCCTGAAGATCTTCCTACCTTGTCTTCACCATCCAGGTATCACCGATCCGTCCTGGCTCCAAGATCTTCATCCAACCCAAGCGGGGGTTGGCGATCCATAATCCGGTCCAGAAGAGGCTCCAAAGTCTTCCTCCTATCCGGCAAGAAGAGGACATCCGGACCGGCAAACATCTTCTCCAAGCGGCATCTTCGATCTTCTTCCATCCGGAGCGAAGCGGCACGATCCTGAAGACCTCCAGCGCGGAACATCCATCCGGACCGACGACTGAACGACGAATGACTGTTCCTTTAAGGGACGTCATCCAAGATGGCGTCCCTCGAATTCCGATTGGCTGATAGAATCCTATCAGCCAATCGGAATTCGAGGGACGCCATCTTGGATGACGTCCCTTAAAGGAACAGTCATTCGTCGTTCAGTCGTCGGTCCGGATGGATGTTCCGCGCTGGAGGTCTTCAGGATCGTGCCGCTTCGCTCCGGATGGAAGAAGATCGAAGATGCCGCTTGGAGAAGATGTTTGCCGGTCCGGATGTCCTCTTCTTGCCGGATAGGAGGAAGACTTTGGAGCCTCTTCTGGACCGGATTATGGATCGCCAACCCCCGCTTGGGTTGGATGAAGATCTTGGAGCCAGGACGGATCGGTGATACCTGGATGGTGAAGACAAGGTAGGAAGATCTTCAGGGGCTTAGTGTTAGGTTTATTTAAGGGGGGTTTGGGTTAGATTAGGGGTATGTGGGTGGTGGGTTGTAATGTTGGGGGGGGGGGTATTGTATGTTTTTTTTTACAGGCAAAAGAGCTGAAATTCTTGGGGCATGCCCCGCAAAGGGCCCTGTTCAGGGCTGGTAAGGTAAAAGAGCTTGTAACTTTTTTAATTTAGAATAGGGTAGGGAATTTTTTATTTTGGGGGGCTTTGTTATTTTATTAGGGGGCTTAGAGTAGGTGTAATTAGTTTAAAATTGTTGTAATATTTTTCTTATGTTTGTAAATATTTTTTTATTTTCTGTAACTTAGTTCTTTTTTATTTTTTGTACTTTAGCTAGTTTATTTAATTGTATTTATTTGTAGGAATTGTGTTTAATTAATTTATTGATAGTGTAGTGTTAGGTTAATTGTAGGTAATTGTAGGTAGTTTATTTAATTATTTTATTGATAGGGTAGTGTTAGGTTTAATTATATCTTAGGTTAGGATTTATTTTACAGGTAAATTTGTTATTATTTTAACTAGGTAACTATTAAATAGTTCTTAACTATTTAATAGCTATTTTACCTGGTTAAAATAATAACAAAGTTGCCTGTAAAATAAATATTAATCCTAAAATAGCTATAATATAATTATAATTTATATTGTAGCTATATTATGATTTATTTTACAGGTAAGTATTTAGCTTTAAATAGGAATCATTTATTTAATAAGAGTTAATTTATTTCGTTAGATAAAAATTATATTTAACTTAGGGGGGTGTTAGTGTTAGGGTTAGACTTAGCTTTAGGGGTTAATACATTTATTAGAATAGCGGTGAGCTCCGGTCGGCAGATTAGGGGTTAATAATTGAAGTTAGGTGTCGGCGATGTTAGGGAGGGCAGATTAGGGGTTAATACTATTTATGATAGGGTTAGTGAGGCGGATTAGGGGTTAATACATTTATTATAGTAGCGCTCAGGTCCGCTCGGCAGATTAGGGGTTAATAAGTGTAGGCAGGTGTCGGCGACGTTGAGGGGGGCAGATTAGGGGTTAATAAATATAATATAGGGGTCGGCGATGTTAGGGCAGCAGATTAGGGGTACATAGGGATAACGTAGGTGGCGGCGATTTGCGGTCGGAAGATTAGGGGTTAATTATTTTAAGTAGCTGGCGGCGACGTTGTGGGGGGCAAGTTAGGGGTTAATAAATGTAATACAGGGGTCGGCGGGGTTAGGGGCAGCAGATTAGGGGTACATAAGTATAACGTAGGTGGCGGTCGGCAGATTAGGGGTTAAAAAATTTAATCGAGTGGCGGCGGTGTGGGGGGGACCTCGGTTTAGGGGTACATAGGTAGTTTATGGGTGTTAGTGTACTTTAGGGTACAGTAGTTAAGAGCTTTATAAACCGGCGTTAGCCAGAAAGCTCTTAACTCCTGCTATTTTCAGGCGGCTGGAATCTTGTCGTTAGAGCTCTAACGCTCACTTCAGAAACGACTCTAAATACCAGCGTTAGAAAGATCCCATTGAAAATATAGGCTACGCAAATGGCGTAGGGGGATCTGCGGTATGGAAAAGTCGCGGCTGAAAAGTGAGCGTTAGACCCTTTAATCACTGACTCCAAATACCAGCGGGCGGCCAAAACCAGCGTTAGGAGCCTCTAACGCTGGTTTTGACGGCTACCGCCGAACTCCAAATCTAGGCCTCAAAAAGCTCAGTGAATTCAAGATTAAATTATGCAATTTTAAATAACGTTCCATTTTACTTTTGTTATGAAACACGCTTAGTTCTCTTAATATCCTTTGTTAAAAAACTTATCTAGGTAGGCTCAGGAATAGCAATGTACTACTGGGAGCTAGCTTCTGAATGGTGCCCTCATATATGCCTGATGTCATTGGCTCACTGTAGTATATTGCTGCCATTCAAAAAAAGATACCAAGAGAATACAACATTTGACAACAGAATTAAATTGGAATGTGTGTTTAAAACGGTATACTCTATTTAGATCATAAAATAAAAATGTTGGGTTTCATGTCCCTCTAAAGGGATGCTGTGCACAGCTGCAATAGCATGGTTACTAATACTATTACTACTCACCATGTTATCGTTTTTCTTCTAGTGCTAACACTTCCTGCAAACCCCAACCATTATTTTAACCCTTTACAAGTGCCAGTTGATGAACCTCTGCATCTTCATACTGGGTACTATTTTATAGCAAATGTATTTGCTCACCCATTGACAGTAAAGTAAAGTATTTTGCAACACAGTTTAGTGTGTACAGTAAAAAGTTGTATTTGTATATTTTTATAGTGGCTGTACTGCACTGTATTATTCCTGTGTGCTGATTTAATATTCTGTGGAACTTTTGAAGCTTTACATGCAACAGTGTAAATCTTCTGCTCTTTATTGTCCAAGATAAACCACAGTGCAAGGTAAATCTGTCAGAAAGCCTACAATATCACTTATCCTTGAATGTTAACCGCTTTTGTCACAGGGTGCAAGAATATGTGAGCTCCAAGATGGCAGCTCCCAGTAAGCAGTTAAATTAAGAGAACTGCTTAGAATAGAGCTGCAAGCACACAAATAAAATAAATAGAATAATGAGTAGTAACCATGCTACTATATTTGTACATTTTCATTTGATGCCCTTTAAAGCAACATAAAAAACATCCGGCTAGATTTAGAGTTTTGCGGCCAAAGGGGTGCGTTAGCTACGTGTGTTTTTTTCCCCCCCGCACCTTTTAAATAACGCTGGTATTTAGAGTTCTCTGAAGGGCTGTGTTAGGCTCCAAAAAGGGAGCGTAGAGCATAATTTACCGCCACTTCAACTCTAAATACCAGCGTTGCTTATGGTAGCGGCCAGCTTGAAAAACGTGCTCGTGCACGATTCCCCCATAGGAAACAATGGGGCAGTTTGATCTGAAAAAAAACCTAACACCTGCAAAAAAGCAGCGTTCAGCTTCTAACGCAGCCCCATTGTTTCCTATGGGGAAACACTTTCTAAGTCTGCACCTTACACCCTAACATGAACCCCTAGTCTAAACACCCCTAACCTTACACTTATTAACCCCTAATCTGCCGCCCCCGCTATCACTGACACCTGGATTATATTATTCACCCCTAATCTGCCGCTCCGGACACCGTCGCAACCTACGTTATCCCTATGAACCCCTAATCTGCTGCCCCCAACGTCGCCGACACCTACATAATATTTATTAACCCCTAATCTGACCCCCCCAATGTCGCTGCTACCTTACATACACTTATTAACCCCTAATCTTCAGACCGGACCTCGCCGCCACTATAATAAATGTATTAACCCCTAAAGCTAAGTCTAACCCTAACCCTAACACCCCCCTAAGTTAAATATAATTTAAATCTAACTAAATAAATTTATTTCTTATTAAATAAATGAATCCTATTTAAAGCTAAATACTTACCTGTAAAATAAACCCTAATATAGCTACAATATAATGATTAATTATATTGTAGCTATTTTAGGATTTATATTTATTTTACAGGCAACTTTGCATTTATTTTAACTAGGTACAATAGCTATTAGATAGTTAATAACTATTTAATAGCTACCTAGTTAAAATAATTACAAAATTACCTGTAAAATAAATCCTAACCTAAGTTACAATTAAACCTAACACTACACTATCAATAAATTAATTAAATAAACTACCTACAATTACCTACAATTAAATCAACTAAACTAAATTACAAAAAAAACAAACACTAAATTACAAAAAAACAAACACTAAATTACAAAAAAAAAAAAAGATTCCAAGAATTTTAAACTAATTACACCTACTCTAAGCCCCCTAAAAAAATAACAAAGCCCCCCAAAATAAAAAAATGCCCTACCCTATTCTTAAATAAAAAGTTAACAGCTCTATTATCTTACCAGCCCTTAAAAGGGCTTTTTGCGGGGCATGCCCCTAAGAAGTCAGCTCTTTTGCCTGTAAAAAAACCCATACAATACCCCCCCAACATTACAACCCACCACCCACATACCCCTAATCTAACCCACCCAAACCCCCCTTAAAAAACCTAACACTAAGCCCCTGAAGATCTCCCTACCTTGTATTCACCCAGCCGGGTATCACTGATCCGTCCAGAAGAGGGTCCGAAGTCTTCATCCTATCCGGCAAGAAGAGGTCCTCTAGAGGGTCCAAAGTCTACATCCAGACGGCATCTTCTATCTTCTTCCATCCGGAGCGGAGCGGGTCCATCTTGAAGCAGCCAACGCAGAGCCATCCTTCCTCACCGACGGAGCTTGCATTCTATTAGCTGATTGGAACAGCCAATAGAATGCGAGTTCAATCTGATTGGCTGATCCGATCAGCCAATCGGATTGAACTTCAATCTGATTGGCTGATTCAATCAGCCAATCAGATTTTTCCTACCTTAATTACGATTGGCTGATAGAATCCTATCAGCCAATCGGAATTCAAGGGACGCCATCTTGGATGACGTCATTTAAAGGTATCTTCATTCGTCGTTAGTCCATCGGTGAGGAAGGATGGCTCAACGTCGGCTGCTTCAAGATGGACCCGCTCCGCTCCGGATGGAAGAAGATAGAAGATGCCGCCTGGATGAAGACTTTGGACCCTCTGGAGGACCTCTTCTTGCCGGATAGGATGAAGACTTCGGACCCTCTGGAGGACCTCTTCTTGCCGGATAGGATGAAGAATTCGGACCCTCTTCTTGATGGATCGGTGATACCTGGCTGGGTGAATACAAGGTAGGGAGATCTTCAGGGGCTTAGTGTTAGTTTTTTAAGGGGGGTTTGGGTGGGTTAGATTAGGGGTATGTGGGTGGTGGGTTGTAATGTTGGGGGGGTATTGTATGTTTTTTTTTACAGGCAAAAGAGCTGATTTCTTTGGGGCATGCCCCGCAAAAAGCCCTTTTAAGGGCTGGTAAGGTAATAGAGCTGTTAACTTTTTATTTTAGAATAGGGTAGGGCATTTTTTTATTTTGGGGGGCTTTGTTATTTTTTTAGGGGGCTTAGAGTAGATGTAATTAGTTTAAAATTCTTGGAATCTTTTTTTATTTTTTGAAATTTAGTGGGGGTTTAGTGGGGGTTTTTTTTAGTTGTAATTTAGTGGGGTTTTTTTGTAATTTAGTTTAGTTGATTTAATTGTAGGTAATTGTAGGTAGTTTATTTAATTAATTTATTGATAGTGTAGTGTTAGGTTTAATTGTAACTTAGGTTAGGATTTATTTTACAGGTAATTTTGTAATTATTTTAACTAGGTAGCTATTAAATAGTTATTAAATATTTAATAGCTATTGTACCTAGTTTAAATAAATACAAAGTTGCCTGTAAAATAAATATTGTAGCTATATTAGGGTTTATTTTACAGGTAATTTTAGCTTTAAATAGGATTAATTTATTTAATAAGAAATAATTTATTTAGTTAGATTTAAATTATATTTAATTTAGGGGGGTGTTAGGGTTAGGGTTAGACTTAGCTTTAGGGGTTAATACATTTATTAGAGTAGCGGTGAGGTCCGGTCGGCAGATTAGGGGTTAATACTTGAAGTTAGGTGTCGCCGATGTTAGGGAGGGCAGATTAGGGGTTAATACTATTTATTATAGGGTTTGCGAGGTGAGAGTGAGGCGGTTTAGGAGTTAATACATTTATTATAGTAGCGGCAAGGTCCGGTTGGCAGATTAGGGGTTAATAAGTGTAGGTAGGTAGCGGCGACATTGGGGGGGCAGATTAGGGGTTAATAAATATTATGTATGTGTCGGCGGTGTTAGGGGCAGCAGATTAGGGGTTCATAGGGATAATGTAGGTGGCGGCGGTGTCCGATCGGCAGATTAGGGGTTAAAATTTTTTATTTGAGTGGCAGCGATGTGAGGGGACCTCAGTTTAGGGGTACATAGGTAGTTTATGGGTGTTAGTGTACTTTAGAGCACAATAGTTAAGAGCTTTATAAACCGGCGTTAGCCCATAAAGCTCTTAACTCCTGACTTTTTTCTGCGGCTGGAGTTTTGTCGTTAGAGATCTAACGCTCACTTCAGCCAAGACTCTAAATACCAGCGTTAGGAAGATCCCATTGAAAAGATAGGATACGCAATTGGCGTAAAGGGATCTGCGGTATTGAAAAGTCGCGGCTGGAAAGTCAGCATTAGACCCTTTCCTGGCTGACTCTAAATACCAGCGGGCGGTAAAAAACAGCGTTAGGACCCCTTAACGCTGGTTTTGACGGCTAACGCAGAACTCTAAATCTATGCAATTTTCTTTTTAAATACAAAGTATATTTCAGCATTTAAGCACTTCTTTTCAAAAAGTCTGCATACAAAATAAATGCTTTAAAACTATTTAAACCATCAGTTTAGTAACACAATTTCCATTGCTTTTCTGTCTACAGTTCTCAGGTTACACCAACAGGCCATATTTTTATGATATCTGAACTAGAGCACAGGTGAAATAATCAACTGATCAGTAACCATAGTTACTTAGCTGTTCCCACCCATAAACTGATTATCTTACCTGGATTCTTGATGATATATCATGAACATGTGGCCTGTTGGTTTGCCTTGAGGACTGGAGTTTAAAAACACTGCTCTATGGCATCTGATTGCATCACTTTAAGATCCTGTCATGTCATTAACACAGACCATGAGAAATATGGCATTTATGGTTTTAATTTGGTTCCCATTAAAGCAAAATGGTACAACAGCTCCCAAAAGACCAAGGGTTCCATTTATTAAGCAATGAATACTGCTTCAAAGCATCACCATAAGACCGCTGCTCCTTAAAGGGACAGTCTACACCAGAATTTTTATTGTTTTAAAAGATAGATAATCCCTTTATTACCCATTTCCCAGTTTTGCATAACTAACACAGTTATAATAATATACTTTTAACCTCTGTGATTATCTTGTATCTAAGCCTCTGCAAACTGCCCCTTTTTTAAGTTCTTTTGAAAGACTTGCAGTCTAGCCAATCATTGCCTACTCACAGATAACTTCTCGTGCACGAGCACAGTGTTATCTATATGAAATACGTGAACTAACACCCTCTAGTGGTGAAAAACTGTTAAAATGCAATTGTAAAGAGGTGGGCTTCAAGGTCTAAGAAATTAGCATATGAACCTCCTAGGTTAAGCTTTCAACTAAGAATACCAAGAGAACAAAGCAAAATTGGTGATAAAAGTAAATTGGAAAATTGTTTAAAATTACATGCTCTATCTGAATCATGAAAGTTTATTTTGGCCTAGACTGTCCCTTTAACTTGTCCGCCACCTTTAAGGTATGCTGTTGGCATTTAGCGAGGTTGAGCGGACTTAATTCGCTACAGCAAATCATATCCACTCAACTATTAATAAATCTACCCCTAAAAGTAGAGAGAGAATGTAGAAAGGCAGCTCAATGCTGCCTCTAATATTACAAAATTATGAATGACACCCACTAGATACTCCAGTCTACTGGAATTACATTTTCTGTCAAAGCAGTTTCATTTTTGCATTTTGAGTGTTGAAAAGAGAAAACACTCAAGCACATGCACCAGCAGGGAGCTAGTTAATTTGTCTAATGGGAAACCTGTACCTTTATGTTAGTCATTACTAGTGTAGTAAAACTGCTGGTTGAATTTCATTTCCTGGACTTGGCATCTTTTTTGTCAGTATCCATGTTGCAATAAAGTAAATGTTATTAAGGTGGGTTTAAAGAAGTGAACTGTCTACAAAGTAATAAAAATAGATCAGAAAATGTTTTCTTTAAAAAAACAGAGGTTGAAGCAGCTGCTCGTGCATAACTAAAAGCCAATTTTTCATCTGTATTTGATTTTTTTGTCATCTTTTGAGAACGCGTGATCTTTCTATCCAACATTTTACTCTTTGTTTATGTTTGTTCATGTCTCTCTGTTTACACTATCAAATATGCTCATGTATATACTTATGACCATAAAAGTTACATCCACAATTTCATCTCTCTTCAAACACTTATAAATCTTCACAGTTTATGATTGGTAGCTTGCACTAAACACGTTAACAGGAAATTATGTCTTACTTTCCTATTATTGACATTGCTTATTTTTGTGGTTTCCTGGAAAAAAATTTTTTAAAGTGGATACTGACAAGGAAAACATTTGGATGTAAGGGTTATATTCAAATCCTGATCAAGACTTCTTGTTTTCTGAAATGTTTAATATCAAAGTCATTTTAATCATTAGCAAAGTTTTTGACAATAATTATACTGTACCCCTTTAAACATTGATTATACTGTAGATGATCATTTTTGGGGGGATCTCCTTGAATGATAACGCACATATTGGGCCAGATTACAAGTGGAGCGATAAATATAGCTTTTGTGAAAGCGATATTTGTGCTCCACTGACTAATACCAGCGCACACTAATGTGCGCTGCTATCACAAGTTGAAAGCAATGTGCTTCCATAGGCTCCAATGGGAGCCTCGTTCTAATGCCGACAGAGACGGCACAGAACCTAAGCGGTCCACTTGTAATCTAGCGCATTATTATTATTGGATGTCTAGAAACATAGACCTAGATTACAAGTTGTGCAGTACGGCTATACCGCTGTAAAATTGGCCTTTGCTTACGGAATAGTCAGCTCACCTATACCGCTAGAGTTTTAGCCTATACCAAAATGATCCATTCCGCACTCAAAACATGGCTTCTGAGTAGGGAATCAGGGACAAAACTACAGGGGGTGGGGGCCCAACTTAAAAAAAAAATAAAAAAAATATTGACCTGCCAAAGCCTGCACTGATATCATGTGAGTGTGACATGATGCTTCACTAGTGTCTCTGACTACAGGGGTTAGTCTTTCTGTTTTACCCATTGGTGTTTATGTGTGTGTATGTGTGTATGTATGTATGTGACTGTGTGTGTATTTATGCATGTATGTGTGTGTGTATGTTTGTGGAACCAGCAAATTACAGACCTTGTTACTACAGCATGGGGGGAGGGGGTAAACAGTGTCACTATACAGTAACACTATATACAGTACAGGGGGGCTGGACTATGTCACAGACTACTGTGGTCATTTTATAAAGTACTGGGGAGGGTAGGGTCAGGCCAACCATCTCACCAGCAGATTACAGACTGTGTCACTGACTCACTATATACAATACTGGTGGGTTAAACAGTGTCACTATATAGAGTAATAGGGTGTCAGACCATCTCACAGATTGTGGGCACAGGGTACCTCTATTTGCAGACATGTAATCTGATTAAATAAGAGGTGAAACAATAAAAGTGGTGTCTTCAACTGCCTTAACATACGACAGCTTGCACAGGAGAGAAAAAACAAATAGCACAGTTCACAGGCTTACTGAAACTCCAAAGCGGTGGAAGTGGGTGAGACTGGTCATAAAACTGTTAAACTGGCCAGAGATAGCTAAGGCAGAAGGGCTCTATCCCTAATATACCTAAATGTTGAAGAACATATATAGGGTGAGTATGGATAGACCAAGTAACAAAGCGTTATACTTACAAATCGGCTACTAGGTATCTCAGAAATAGAATACCTTTATAGCCTGATTCTAACGCTACTACTGCCTGTGAATATTTATCCGGTCACAAGTAAACAGCGGTAATGTATTTTTAACTCACCCACCCTCCAGTCAGTGCTGTGTCAGTCCCTAGACATCCGCCAATCCCACACTGGGTTAATTTCTGCCTCCTTACAGACGGCTTCACAAGCAGAGCAGAAGCTGGCAGCTATGCTGGAGTACTCACAGGCTCCTCCCAAGGGCTCCTCTGACGATTTATAGATAGGGACCAATCCTCTCTGGGCTTGACTAGCTGACGTAGTGGCTGAAGGGCGCAATTGGTTATGGATGGTGTCAATCAAGCAGGCCTCAAAAGGTCGCTCAGAAAGGACAAAAAGCAGACCCCTGCAGTCCGTATTTAGACATAATGAAAAAGGAAGAAAGTCCCAAAACTAGAGCAATAATAAATAAAAGGCAAAACTTTATTCCAAAAGTTTAAATGTAAACAATAAAACGGTAGGAAGATCCAAACCAGGTAGCTTGTCTGACCGGTTTCGGTCTCTGGACCGTAATCATAGACATACATGGCAACACATGTGTGCCCTATTTAAAAGGGAAGCAAACATCTAATTAGTTAAAAAACACAAAAGGTTTGGAGCAACTCATGCATTTAAAGAGACATTTACATTAGACAATACATGTTAACTCATAGAAGGACAGATCTATCAGTCTAATTATACTGGTAGTGAAAGATATTTAGACATTCCAGAAACATGAACATAGACTGACATTCAGTGGTATAGCAGTGAACAGTTCAATATAATAGCCAAAATGGCCCAATTATTACCCTCAGCTAGAATCCATTAGAGCTCAAAGAATAAGTTAAGTCAAAATGGGGGGGGGGGGGGGGGGGGGGGGCTAACAGTCCTAGATAGGATATGTATATCTGGATACTGGGTATATTAACCCCATATCAATTATAAGTCCCTACTAGACAACTAACTAACTAGACGGGAAAAAGGGGGGGGGGAGATTGAACATAGTTAACTAACCACTATGAAAGTATGTCTAAGTAAACATGAGAGCCTGACAAGTATAGTATTGAACAATATCTAGTAATTCTAATCATAGAATATAAACTATGAAAATAGGCAATAGAGTACAATAATTTGTACATAAATGGAAGAAATAACACTAAATGAGGATATGAAAATATAGTGTGATACCCACTAAACTGATTAAGTAAGATACCTAATGTTGCCAATAGTTGATAATATCAAACTCTGAGTTAAAACCACTCAGAGAGAGGGTATTAAGCCTGAAGATCCCATAGATCTCTTGTCTACTAATCACCCCCCTAGGGGGTCTTTTAATCTGTTCAATCGCTCTCCATTTCAGGTTGGAGACGTCCTGATTATGCACCTCAAGAAAGTGTCTAGACAAGGCGGAGCATAGTTGCTCCCCCCGAAATGTACGACAGGTGCTCCCTAACACGTGTTCCTACCTCACGTGTAGTTCTACCCAAATAGCTCTTGGAGCACTGGGTACAATGTATCACGTAGATGACAAAGATACTCTTGTAGTTTACACAACCTCTTGTGTCAAAATTCTCCCCTGAATGGAAGGAGGTAAAAATGTTACCTATTCTGACATGGTCACATTAGGTGCATGTTCTTCTCCATCACCTATAGGTATAATTACATCTTAGCCAGGAGCTTGTGAGTCTGTCTCTTTTAGCAAGCTCGGGGATAGTATATTACCCAGTGACACATTCCTTCTGGCCACACACATGCACCCCTTATCCACTGTGTTCTTCAGTTTTTTATCTCCCAGCAATATTGACAAGTTCTTTTTCACAATCTTACATACTTGTTCATATTGATTGGAAAATGATGTAATGAATTTGGGTTTTGCATTGAGTGTATTACCTCCTTGTCTGCGGTCACCTGAGTCACTTTTAAAAAGTGATCTCCTGTCCATCCTCATTACCTGATGAAAGGCACTATCCACAATGGATTTTGGATAGCCCCTCTCATATAACCTTTGGCTAAGGTGTCTACTTTCTTCCAAAAACGTATTGTCTAGGGTACAATTGTGGTGTATCCTCATGAACTGCCCCTTGGCTATGCCCTTGAAGACATGCCTTGGGTGACTGCTGTTTGAACGAAGCTGGCTGTTTCCTGCAATAGGTTTTCGGAAAAGAGCAGACACCACTCTACTCTCCGCTGGCAAGCCCTTTAGTGTGATGTCCAAGAAGGAAATAGTCTCATGGTGCCACACACAGGTAAATTTCAAGCCAAACTCATTTTCGTTAAGGCACCTGACAAACTCATCAGCTTCAATTTGGTTTGCTGACCAAACTAATAACAAATCATCAATGTAGTGTATGTATTTAATTATGTTCAAAGATGGAGGGTTGTCACCAGCTCCATAGATGTGCGACCTCTCCTACCACCCCATAAAGAGATTGGCATAGGAGGGAGCAAACTTTGCTCCCATAGCGGTCCCACATCTCTGAAAAAAATGTGTTCTATTAGGAACCTAACAGCTCGTATCACAAATTCCTTAAGAGCTGGAGGTAAATCGGTGTATAGGTCCAAGAAATACTCCACTGCCCTCAGACCAAATGAACCACCTCACATTCTCCATAATCTCTAGAGTTTGGGTAGTGTCCCTAACAAAGCTAGGTAGTCTTGGGACATGAGGTTGTAGAAAATGATCAACCCACTTAGACAGTGGTTCCAGCAGTGAACCAATCCCTGCCACGATAGGTCTACCCTTAACATTGGCCAGACTCTTATGCACCTTAGGGAGGTGGTGTAAGATGGGAATTACTGGTTCATTAACTAGTATCTGAGTTGCTGTCTCATTATTCATTAGCCCATCTTCCACTGCATCATCGATAAGGTGCCTAGTTCTCATTGAAATTTAGTTGTAGGGTCCCCTGGTAGCAGCATGTAGGCCTCAGTGTCATGCAGTTGGCGTAATGCCTCTGCCACATAGCAGTGCTTGTCCATAACCACCACACTTCCCCCCTTATCAGACTGCTTTATCACAACATTTTTGTTGTTCTGTAAACCAGATAAGGCTGTCTTCTCATTTACAGTGAGATTGTGGGGTTCTGCTCAAGTGGACTTAGATAGCTCAGTCAAATCTTCAACCACCCTCCGGTGAAAGACCTCTAGTGCCTTACCCCTAGTGTGTAGGGGATAGAAGGTTGACTTTGATTTCAAAGTGGGCACAATTATCCTTGTACCAAGTGGATCACGGGTATTCCCCTCATTTTGCAATCCCTGAAGGGAGAGCACTGCACACTCATCCGTAAAATCCAAATCATTATCTTTAGGCACCTTCAAACTAGCCATAGTACTACCTACACACCTATCAGTGGGTACATTGGTATCTGAAAATAATGTATGCAGGCTAAGATCACGCATTAATTTGTTGACATCAAGAATTGTCTGAAACAAGTCAAAATTTCTTGATGGAACAAAACCCAAACCGTAGTTAAGGACCCTTTGTTCCACATCTGATAGGTAGATATATTGATCACCCTGGTTATTGGTACTTCTTTTGTTTTTTGTTTTTTATTTTTAGGGAGTATCTGGCCTGATCCTAGTTTCCTCCCTGAGTGCTCTGTGTTCCTCCAACTGAGTCGTCCCCCCCCCCAAAATTGTCTCGGGCCTCGTGAAAAACCCATACACTGGGATTATGAAGGGTGTTCCCTTGGGTTGAGACTACGGGGTGAACCTTAGGTCTAGCCCCTTGATTGACAGTACTCTTCAATATACCTTTGTTCCTTTTCTCTTAGGCAGGACAAATATTTGGTATTTGGGTTTGTTCCTCTAACCCTGGTCCTGATTCATCATCTGAAGCCCCCTCAAAGTTTGAGTCAAAGCGGTCTTTGTCAGATGCCTCTTGTTCAGAGTCAGAAAATGTGACTTTGTTCTTGTGCGGAATTCTGAGCCCTCTGTCTATTTACCCTACAATGTCTCCCATTTTTCTGTTTATTTTTATTGTTACTATTGGTGTTTGTTCCATTAGCAATTGTCTCCTGCCCCCCAGAATTGAACCAGGATTTATTCCTCTGGCATCACCACAAAAAAAAACCCGGGCAGACAGGATCTCAAGTCTGGAACCTTGTCTACAGAACCTTAGTAAATGGAACCTTAAATATGTGCTTGGATGTAGTTTAAGAGTTTAGATGAAGATTTATGAATACTGTATTACATTAATGAAGTCCTAGCTATAATTAAGAAAATATAAACATTTAGGGATAATTCTTGCCAACATACATACGTTTCTATATTAGAGGAATCCACAACCTTGTTAAAGTAATTCTAAGCAAAGAAAGTTAATTTGTGACAAATATACCATACATCTTCCCCAAAGCTGTTATGTATGTTTTCTTTTGAAGTGATTTATGTTATATAAAATAGGCATGACATGGAGAATATGTATTTAGTTATAAGGTAGTAAAGTGTTTTAAAGTAGGTGCCTTGTTAGTGGACAGGAACCAGGAAGGCAGAGACTATTCACAATCACTCTTAGGAACAAGCCAGAAACCGAACCAGAAACCAAGAAAGCAGAATATATACAAGTGTCAAACCCAAGGAACCTCCAAAGGAATAAACATAGAGCAAGCTGGGGTCAGGACCTAGGTAGATTATCATGAGCCAGCATTAAACTAAAGGGAGAAGGCTAAAGGTTATCCAAATAACATATAGATAGGGGTCAGCAACAAGTTAAACAGTCTTCAATGCAGTACAGGTAGAGGCAAAACAAAGGCAAATTCCAGTAGCAAGAAGGGGTCATAACAGAAGGTCAGATTTTAAACAGGAATGTCAGGACTACTCAATAGAATATCCAAGTGCTGGTCTCAATGACTTTTAACACTTCCTGAGGGTCATATGGTGCCAACATTTATGCAAGGTAATTTCTGATTGTGGAAGCACAAATTACACCATCCTTAGCGTAGGTCACAGAATCTATATAAAAGATACGGGTTTCATCTGTGCTAAGTTTAGAACACCCCTTCTTCTGTAATGCATTAATTTATGGAACAAGCAGCAGATAGTTCTAATCTTCCTCAGCTTAGCGTGGCCCAAGGTGTGGTTTAAAGTATTGGGGTTTATTTTTATTGGTTTGTGAGTCGGGTAAAGTACTCTGCAAGTGGTTTGTGAATCCTGGTGGCAGGACCCAAGTAGATCAGAGAGATACCTAGGAACAGTGATTAATGTTCCAGGTTTTCTATTGGAAGCTGGAAACTGCAGGGAAGAATGTCAGGATGCTAGACACCTCAGAACTCTGGGAAAAAGAAAAGGTAACAAAGTTCATGTGTTTTGTGGTTGCTCCGTTAGCTCAGTTTTGTTCTATTTGCAAATGTCTGGCTAGTTTATTTCCAACCTTCAATAAAAATATTTTGGGTTATAGTATAGCATAATTGAGTTGAATTTTCTCTTTGATGGAGACAATTCCTAACTGTAATCAGATCCAATGATGAAAACATTAAAGGACAGCTTTTTAAATTATATACAGCTAAGAGTGTGAAAGATTTATATGTTTGTAAAAATAGCTGTAATACTCTTTTTTGTTATAGGAGCTGCTGCGTTCACTCCTATTACCTCTAAACCTTTTTTAATAGAATGCATGTAACAAATGGAATTGCTTTAACTCAGAAACACCTGCCCAAACACAGCGCTGTAAAAAAGGAGGCACAATATTAAACTTAATTTTTTTAGCCCAACTTTTTAGTTATATAATCTTGTGTAATGGGAAATATTGTATCAATATATGGTCTAAAAAAGCAATAATGAAAATATTAATAATTTATATAGAGTAAAACAAGGAAAGCAAGGAAAGTTAAAATACACAGAAATAAAAAGTGAATTATGTCAACATTTTGGAGTATTCCCTACTTAAACTACATATGTAACCTATTCTATAGCTTTCCATCCAATAATAAATAGTGTTTTCTTATATTGTGCTTTGTACTAGTTTGTAGCTACTTTCTCATACTGGCATATGTTCCTTTTGAGTACAGTACACAAAAAATTAACATTGATTTGATTTAGTTGATTTTACAAAATCACACATTGTAGCCTAATACAGGATATATATATATATACACACACACTGTACTGTGCTGTCATGCCATGCCTCCTACAAACTATACATGACATATTGACATTCATTCACAAACAATCATAATGACAATGTCATGGTTGTAAATGATGCCTGATGAGCCTGTCACATACCTCCCAATATTTCAAAATTTGAAAGAGGGACACCCCCTCACTGTTGTCAGTCTGCCGCGTGCCACCTGAGGATCTCTCACGGCACACTAGTGTGCCACGGCACACTGGTTGAAAAACACTGGTCTATGGGATACTATACTTTATAGTGTAACAGTTTAATGGTAGTATCTGTACAGACTGATCATTGTACCATCTTTTGAGAGGAGCTGGTGTGTCTATTCTTTTGACAACTTTTATTGTAATATAATTATAGTGGTGGCTAAGTCCATCTTCTCTTTTATATGTAACACTTATTAAAAGTTATGTTTTAATCACCATAATCTACACACAATACTGTGGATTTTCTCCCTACAAGTGTGCCATATTATGCTTCTCTTTTCTCTCTTTTCTTCTTATTAACCCCTTAATGACCGAGGACGTGCAGGGCACGTCCTCAAAAAAAAGGCAGTTAACGCCTGAGGACGTACCCTGCACGTCCTCGGTGTGGAAAGCAGCTGGAAGCGATCCTGCTCGCTTCCAGCTGCTTTCCGGTTATTGCAGTGATGCCTCGATATGGAGGCATCCTGCAATAACGCTAGATGGCCATCCGATGCAGAGAGAGCCACTCTGTGGCCCTCTCTGCACCGGACATCGATGGCCGGTCTCGTTGGTGGGTGGGAGCCGACTTGGGAGGCGGGTGGGCGGCCATCGATGGGCCGGGTAATGTAGAGGGGGGCGGGATCGGGGGCAGAGCCGATGGGGGCGCGCACGGGCGCGCGCGCGTGCACGGGGGCGGCGGGCGGGCGCGTGCACGGGGCGGGAGCGGGTGGGAACGCTACACTACAGAAAATATAACTGTTTAAAAGTTTGAGAAAGGGGTATATTTATGGCAAAAAAAAACATAAATCGATGGTATCTAGGAGGGGGTGGGGGGTTGGTTTTTGGTGGGGCAGGGTGCTACACTACAGAAAAGGGGAAAAATTTAAAAATCACCAATTTTATTCTAAACTGGGTACTGGCAGACAGCTGCCAGTACCCAAGATGGCGGCCATTAAGACAGGGGGAGAGTTAGAGAGCTGTTTGGTGGGGGATCAGTCAGTTTGGGGGCTAAAGGGGGGTCCTACAGAGCAGCATATGTAAATATGCCTTTTCTTTTTTAAAAAAAAAAGCCCAAATATAGCTTTTATTTTAGTACTGGCAGTTTCTGCCAGTACTTAAGATGGCGGGGACAATTGTGGGGGGGGGGAGGGAAGAGAGCTGTTTGGGAGGGATCAGGGGGTCTGATGTTTCAGGTGGGAGGCTAAGCTCTACACTAAAGCTAAAATTAACCCTGCAAGCTCCCTACAAGCTACCTAATTAACCCCTTCACTGCTAGCCATAATACGTGTGATGCGCATTTAGCGGCCTAAGTACCAAAAAGCAACGCCAAAGCCATATGTGTCTGCTATTTCTGAACAAAGGGGATCACAGAGAAAAATTTACAACCATTTATGTCATAATTGCACAAGCTGTTTGTAAATAATTTCAGTGAGAAACAAAAAGTTTGTGAAAAAGGGAACTTTTTTTTTTATTTGATCGCATTTGGCGGTGAAATGGTGGCATGAAATATACCAAAATGGGCCTAGATCAATACTTTGGGTTGTCTGCTACACTAGAATAAAGCTAAAATTAACCCTACAAGCTCCCTACAAGCTCCCTAATTAACCCCTGCACTGCTGGGCATAATACACGTGTGGTGCGCAGCGGCATTTAGCGGCCTTCTAATTACCAAAAAGCAATGCCAAAGCCATATATGTCTGCTATTTCTGAACAAAGGGGATCCCAGAGAAAAATTTACAACCATTTATGCCATAATTGCACAAGCTGTTTGTAAATAATTTCAGTGAGAAACCGAAAGTTTGTGAAAAAGTGAACGATTTTTTGTATTTGATCGCATTTGGCGGTGAAATGGTGGCATGAAATATACCAAAATTGGCCTAGATCAATACTTTGGGATGTCTTCTAAAAAAAAATATATACATGTCAATGGATATTCAGGTATTCCTGAAAGATATCAGTGTCCCAATGTAACTAGCGCTAATCTTGAATAAAATGGTTTGGAAATAGCAAAGTGCTACTTGTATTTATGGCCCTATAGCTTGCAAAAAAAGCAAAGAACATGTAAACATTGGTTATTTCTAAACTCAGGACAAAATTTAGAAAATATTTAGCATGGGTGTTTTTTGGTGGTTGTAGATGTGTAACAGATTTTGGGGGTCAAAGTTAGAAAAAGTGTGTTTTTTCCATTTTTTTCTCATATTTTATAATTTTTTTTACAATAAATTATAAGATATGATGAAAATAATGGTATCTTTGGAAAGTCCATTTAATGGCGAGAAAAACTGTATATAATATGTGTGGGTACAGTAAATGAGCAAGAGGAAAACTACAGCTAAACACAAACACCGCAAAAATGTAAAAATAGCCTTGGTCCCAAACGGACAGAAAATGGAAAAGTGCTGTGGTCATTAAGGGGTTAAAATGTTTAACACATTAGCATAAGGCACTGCCCACCTCTGAGAACACAGGTTTGTCTGAGGGGGAATTGTGGAGACAGTCCTAACCCCCCCCCCCTTATTCCCTAGGGGTTTTAGGGAATCATATCTATAGCTATATACAGATACATTTTGAAATATCTATAAAATACTTGGAACATATTCTGCTATGTGCAGAACATTGGAATGTAAAATATTTAAATAATACACAGTATTACACTTTATTAAATAATGATATTGCATAAATATGCTTTTTCATGTTTTTATCTACTTGACTGCAAAGGGCCCATATGCATATATATATATATATATATATATATATATATATATATATATATATATATATATATATATATATATATATGTGTGTGTGTGTGTGTGTGTGTGTATACATATGTATTTATGTGTTTATATGTGTATATATGTCTGTAAATCCATAAGCACGTTAACTTCAATTGCGCTCAAGCAATCTGCTTTACTTTCAACTTGTAATACGAGCGCTACAAGTGACACACGCAAACAGCAATGATAAACTTGATGTTGCTCATGCATAACTGTTAGCACACCACTCATAATCTGTCCCTAAATGTTTTGGTATTGGTTCTCAGTATTAAAATGTCTATAGTTGAGTAAGAACAGACAAAATACGTTTTACTTTTTTTTTTACTTTTACTGGAAAATAGATTTATTCTTACCTAGATATTTTACCATCCAAGGTGTAATTGAGTGTAGTCTGCCAGTTGCTCAACAGTTTAAAAATGTTGCAATAATATATTAAGAAAAATAAGTATGGGAACAAACAGACAATGCCAATACAAGCAAGGTTTAAGCTTAAAACGAGTCTAATATAAATGATGGATGGTAGACTCTAAAATAGACCCTCAAATGCTGTAGTGTGTAGGATATTTAATCTCCATCTTGAATTAACATTTGGAGGATTTTCAAAGATAAACTATTAAGATTCCTTCTTGCCAAAGAAATTATGACTAAAACCCTCATAAATACTACAAGAGATATTTTGGGCACTCATCTGGGAACATTTACCAAAGGGTATTGTGCTCTAGCTAAGATACAATTGTTAATGAAGTTGAAGAAAATACATGAAAATGGTGGTCCTCTTATACCATATAATAGTATAACAATCAACAAACTTTGATAAGATTGTAGAAAAATTTAATTAAAATTTAATATATTCAAGTAAAATAGGAGAATTCATATTTTTCATATGTTGGTCTTCCTTGGAAAATGATATTTATTTTTTATTATAATATTTTATTTATTTATGTTTTATTTTACATTATTGCAATTTTTATTTTATGCCCAGTATATTATTAACAAATAATGATGTAAAACGGAACAAACTCAAACCTTGCTGCTTGCAGCAGAAATTTCTAAAAAAAATGGAGACATGAAATTTCTCTCAGGTTATCTTTACAAATTGCTAACCCATTTCTTTCTAGTTTTAAAAGTTAATAAGATGCTTTTTTTCCTTTATTACATTACTTCAAATAATTGTCTCCATGCCAGAATTAGGCTTTTTGTCAATGCAGAGAACTCAAGGTCAGGAAAAATAGTCCAAATAGTCAGACACAAGGTCAGGACAAGCAGCGGAGGTTCAAGGTCCAGGATCAAAGCCAAAATTTTATAATAGCAGGAGATCATGAAAAAACAGAACTAGAAACAAACACTTTAAAGCTCTTTAACAACTGAGCATATATTAATGTTGGCCGCTGGTTTAAATGGGGTGTTGATTGGTTATGTTATTAGGTGTGTAAGAAGTCTAACAAGGTACAGGCAAAGAACTGCTAAGTTCAAGCATAAAAGCAAACATCCATATAGCTCACCGAGGAAAGCTACAGCTTTCCGAGCATTGATCTCTGGAGTCACAGGTTTGATTCCTGTTGGTGTTGCAGTAAATATAACCACAGGGGTAGTCTAAAGTCTCACATAATGCTAATTGAAAACGTATGAATGAACACTTTGGTTTTTAACTCTCTTCAAAACTATTTTCTAAGAACAATCTATCATCGGCCTTTTCTGCAATTTTTCTGGATGAAAAGTTCACTTTTCAGATTAACACTATCAGAATAGTGAGTTTTTGACTATTTCCCTTACCCACAATTGTGTTTTCTGCGCCTCACTAAAAGCCCTATTTTTACTATTGGGCCACAAAGTTCTCAGTGATCACAATCCATTTTCAAGAGAATTTTCAACATCTTTTTCTAGACCAGTTTTAACTTCTCAAATTTTACACCACAAGGCACTTGATGTATTTTGGACACCTTTGCATTCATTGCAAGACTATATGGAAACACTCTATTATCTTTTGCACATATGCAAAAGCCACAGGAAATATTTTAAAGGTGTACTAGCATACATGGGCCTCTAGTTATCAAGCCTTCAACCAAAAAAATGCGGGAATTCCGCAGCGTATTTGTGGCGAGGCTGATTTGCCGTAGTTATCAAGCCCTACAGACCGGCAAAACTAGAATTTAGCGACGTAACATACAATCCGCCGGACGCAAGTTCGGCACAATCTGACTACTTTTGGAAGTTATCAAAGAACAACCAGGTACGCTCGCCATTCCGGCCCAGCATACCTGGTTTTCAATCCGCCGCCCTGGAGGCGGCGGATCCCATAGGAATCAATGGGAGTCTGACAGCAGCGAGAGCTCATGTTCGCTGCTGCCCGATATCCCATTGATTTCTATGGGAACGTCTACACCTAACACCCTAACATGTACCCCGAGTCTAAACACCCCTAATCTGCCCCCCCCTACACCGCCGCCACCGACATTATACTTATTAACCCCTAAACCGCTGCTCCCGGACACGCCACAACTATAATAAACTTATTAACCCCAAAACCACCGCTCCCAGTCCCCGCCGCAACTATAATAAATATATGAACCCCTGAACCGCCGCTCCAGGACCCCGCCGCAACTATATTAAATATATGAACCACTAAACCGCCGCTCCCAGACCCCGCCGCAACTATAATAAATATATGAACCCCTAAACCGCCGCTCCCGGACCCCGCCGCCACCTACATTATACCTATTAACCCCTAATCTGCTGCCCTCTATACAGCCACCACCTACCTAAAGTTATTAACCCCTATCCTGCCGATCCCGGACCCCGCCGCAAATAAATTAATTGTTTAAAGGGACATTATACACTCATTTTTTCTTTGCATAAATGTTTTGTAGATAATCTATTTATATAGCCCATAAAGTTTTTTTTTTTTAATTAATGTATAGTTTTGCTTATTTTTAAATAACATTGCTCTGATTTTCAGACTCCTAACCAAGCCCCAAAGTTTTATGTGAATACGCTCGACTACCTACTCCAGCTTGCTCCTGTTTGTGTAAAGGGTCTTTTCATATGCAAAAGAAGGGGGAGGGGGGGAGTGTCTTATTTGATACTTGCAGTGGGCTTTCCAGCTACCTTTTCAACAGAGTCAAAGTGACAGCTTCTAAGTAAGTTTTTAAACAGTTTTATACTGGATTTTTATATCTGTATCTGTGCATATTATTCTTTATAGTAGTGTCTATTACATGCAGTTATATGAAAATGAGTGTATACTGTCCCTTTAACCCCTAAATTGCCACACCCGGAGCCCTCCGATACCTACATTACATTTATTAACCCCTATCCTGCCCCCCCTACACCTCCACCACCTACAGTACATTGATTAACCCCTAATCTCCCCCCCTACTCCACTGCCAATATATTAAATAAATTAATCCCTAAACCTAAGTATAAGCCTAACCCTAACCATAACAACCCCTAAATTAAATATTATTTAAATTAATCTAAATAAATATTCCTATAATTAAATAAATGAATCCTATTTAAAACGAAATACTAAAGCCTAAGATAGCTACAATATAATTAATAATAACATTGTAGCTATTTTAGGGTTTATTTTTATTTTACAGGCAACTTTGTATTTATTTTAACTAGGTACAATAGCTATTAAATAGTTAATAACTATTTAATAGCACAAAATTACCTGTAAAATAAACACTATCATTAAATTAATTAAATTAATTAACTACAATTACCTAACATTAAATAAACTTAACTAAAAATAACTAAAGTACAAAAAAACCCCTCTAAATTACAGAAAATAGAAAAAAATTACAAGAATGTAAACTAATTACACCTAATCTAAGCCCCCTAATAAAATAAAAAAGCCCCCCAAAATAATAAAAAGCCCTACCCTATACTAAATTACAAATAGCCCTTAAAAGGGCCTTTTGCGGGGCATTGCCCCAAAGTAATCAGCTCTTTTACCAGCCCTTAAACCTTACACTATCCCATTGAAGATCACCCTACCTTGAGCCGTCTTCACCCAGCCGGGCATCACTGGTCATCTGATGGGGCAGAAGAGGACATCCGGACCGGCAGAAGTCTTCATCCTATCCGGGCAGAAGAGGACATCCGGACCGGCAGACATCTTCATCCAAGCGGCATCTTCTATCTTCATCCTTCCGGTGATGAGCGGCTCCATCTTGAAGACCTCCGGCGCGGAACATCCTTCTAGGCCGACGACTGCCCAACGAATGGCTGGTCCTTTAAATTACGTCATCCAAGATGGCATCCCTCGAACTCCGATTGGCTGATAGGATTCTATCAGCCAATCGGAATTAAGGTAGGAAATATCTGATTGGCAATGTAATCAGCCAATCGGATTGAAGTTCAATCTGATTGGATCAGCCAATAGAATTGACCTCACATTCTATAGGCTGATCCAATCAGCCAATTGGATTGAACTTCAATTAACATTTTAATGTATTGAACTGTATTGAACTTATGTATGAATTGAATTTCAATTAACATTTTAATGTATTTATATTATTTTTTTAATAATGTTATAATGTAATAATTTATAGCAATGTTATTCTTTATTGCAAGAGTTAAATTTAAGCTGTATTTAAAGGTGTAATGTATAGTTATAATTGATATTTCATAGACATGTGTAGTCTATAAATAATTATATTAGTGCTAAGTAAATTTATTATTAAGAGGAAAGGATAGGATTTAGTATTTTCATTTTCATTACATTAAACCAAAGCTACTGTGATATATTTTAAAAATTGCATATATTATAGTGGTTAGATTTAATTTATTTAATTTGATATTAATTGGTATATGTTGAATTGATCGTCAACGTTGTGTGAAATCTCTGGTTTATTATTTGAAGTACTATAAGACTATTTTAGGCCAAATAGTGAATTATATCTTTCTGGAAATTCCATTAGGCTTATTCAATTTGAACTAAGACTCTTAGTATAATCTAAGGATTTATTTGCTAATTTTGCTATTAATTTAGTAATCCATATTTTGGCATCTACTGTATTAATTGGAGATATTGCTGATGATAATTTTATGTTTGTTATTAATTATTAATAAATATAATAATATAATTGGTGGCAACATTAAGATAAATACACCAACATTTTACTTTCTACAAAAGAATATTCTATTACACTAGTGCTTAATAATTTACTTCAAACGTAAACATTAAAACAGAATGTTGATAACTCAAGTACAATTTTTGTAATTAAGTCAATCTGCCTGTCTTTTTTTTGAGGCAAATAAATCAATAACATTGTTGTTGAATGTAGGCATGCCATTTATCAATTGATTTTCAATTGTGAGCATGGCTAGAGCGGTCAGTCTTTCCTCAGTCATGGTGCTACTTAGAAATGTCTTAACTTGTTTTAAAGTTGAGAAACATCTCTCAGCCTCAGCAGTTGTCACGGGAATAGTCGAAATAATTTGCAATAGTTTGTAGGTCTCCGAGAAAGTACTGTCCAAGTTATTTTCTATTACAAACTGTAGAAGAGTAATGGCACCATTCATATTTCTGAAATCTGGTCTTCTGTAAATTACTCCTAGTTCAGTTTTCAGGCGATCTTCCTGTAATATGTGATAAACAGCTGATGTTTGGTCAAGAAGCTGATTTGGAAAAAATTTCTCGTCATCTGCAAATTTTTCAGCTTGGAGGAGTAAAACAGCCGAGTAGTGAGTTATAAAAGAAAATCTATCTTTTACTTGATTCGTGATAAAGTAAAGGCCCGGATGACAAACTGGAGGGAGGGCACTTGTGACCCCACTCCCACCCCCCCCCCCACCCCCGGGGTGGATTATTCCAGGTGGGTGGGGTTGGGGAGCATTGATAAGATCCAGCACTGGAAGTGAGGTCACAGGTGCCCTTTCCGGAGCAGCATGGTAGGAGGTGTGTGGTGCACTTACTTACCTGAAGATGGAGGCCTTGTTGCAGGAGTTGCTTTTGGCAGTGAGGAAGAATGGCGAAGGTTGGATTCGGCAGCAGTTGTCCACGGCTGGGGAGGCAGCCACAGCAGGTCCGGTGGTGGAGGCGGCAGTCGGGAGCGGAAGACGGCCGGCCAGGAGGTCGAGGCCACCGGAACGCTTGAGCCCGGAGGTCGGCAGGAGGAGATCTGGTCGGAAGAGGAGCCAGCCAGCAGGTCTACAGGATCAGGCGAGGTCGGAGAGCGGCAGAGGTCAGCGGACTGGAGCGGGAACTGAGGCCCGGCCGCGGGCGGCGCCGGGGTTTGACATCATCACGGTACATCAGCGGGCGGAGCCAGGGACATCGAGAGGACGCGGCAGACCAGGATGGACCAGGAGAAGCGCTCGGGAGGCAGGTAAGCAGCTGAGTTGTCGAAGATTGGGGGCCTGAAGGCTGAGCTATCGAAGATGATTGTTGTAGGGGGGGGGTAGGGGACCTACATGCATGGCCAGGAAGATGGCCGGGGGGAGGGAGGGTGCTTATCGGCCAGAAGATTATAAGCCCAAAAGGCCGGGGTTATGTGTGAATGCCGGGGGGGGGAGGGGTTGTTGTACGGTCTCAAAAAAAATGTAAGCCCAAGGTCGGGGATAACGGGTGAAATGGGCCCGGGATTTGGCGCGACCGGGAATAAGGCTGGGGGAGTGAAGAATTTTTTGGCGGCAAAAGAGGTAAATGGACACCTTAATGGGATAGTCATGGGTGGCGGCCAGGATTAAGGCCAGGTGGTTATGACAGATAGCCGTGGGTGGAGGCCGGGAATAAGGCCGGAGGTTATTTTCTGTAGCACAGGGGTATAAGGCTATGTTACCCAATCCCTAGGGTGCTATTTAGCACATGACCAGTACCGGGTGAATGGCTTAGGTAGTATTTTGCATCCCCCTCTCCCCCCCTCTCCCCCCCTTCCCTTCTGGGCCAGGTTAAGGGGTATCAAGGGCGCGCTAGCATAGTAGGGAGGAGGATACTTTTGGTGGGGGATGGTTGGGCAAGGGATATGGCCTGGTGTAATGATCCCAGGAGCAGTTAGTGAGCGGAAACAGCCGCAGGTGGCAGAGTAGACTCAGTTGGGCCCCTTGGGGGATTTGGTAAGGGCCACAAAATGTAGCCAGGATGGTGGGATTAGCCCGCGGGGCGGCCAGGCATAAGGCCGGAGGTTATTTTCTGTAGCACAGGGGTATAAGGTTATGTTCCCCAATCCCTAGGGTGCTATTTAGCACATGACCAGTACGGGTGAATGGCTTAGGTAGTATTTTGCATCCCCCTCTCCCCCCCTCTCCCCCCTTCCCTTCTGGGCCAGGTTAAGGGGTATCAAGGGCGCGCTAGCATAGTAGGGAGGAGGATACTTTTGGCGGGGGATGGTTGGGCAAGGGATATGGCCTGGTGTAATGATCCCAGGAGCAGTTAGTGAGCGGAAACAGCCGCAGGTGGCAGAGTAGACTCAGTTGGGCCCCTTGGCATGGGGTTTTAGGTTGGAGTTTAAAAAAAAAAAAAAAAAAAAGATATATAAATAAATAATAATGAAGAAGGGGGAGAGAGTATAGGGGAATAATGGGATTGAGGAGGGTTTGGGTGGGGGCTTGTGAAGAGGCAGATTTAATGTTTTGTTGTGTTGCAGGAGTGGCCGGGGGAGAGCAGAGGAGGCTCTGGATGCCTCTGGAGGAGACATTCCAGCGCAGCAGGACAGGTTTACGGAGCCACCGCTTGAGCTCAATGCCAGCGGTGATTTTGGAGATGAGGAAGAGGATCCCTTGGAAGGCACTTCAGCAGGACCAGGAACGGCGAGTCAGGTAGGAGATCTGTCCGCCTTGGCGCAGATCTTACAGTTATTGTCTCCTCAACGGAGTTGAGGGGGGCAGGGAGCAGGGCCTCAAAGGGGGGGATGGGGGGAGGGGGGTTTCCGAAGGGAGAGAGGTTACGGCTATGTCTACATTTCAGGTGCCTGTAAAAGGAGGTAGGACCGGGAGAATGGACACGCAGCTGGACAGGACGGCGTCCTCAGGCGGAGGACAAGGGGAGGAGGATCACCGGCATCACCCACCTGGGCTCGGGTTGACAGGAGCCGTGACCTGAGCAGGTACGGCAGAGGGAGATCACCTTCCAGAAGGGAAGCGGTACAGAGGAGGCTGGACGTTAGCATAGGAAGGGAGGAAGAAGACAGGGGCAGAGGCCGCAGGGAGGTAGCAAGGCCAGTACACGAGGAGGGCGCAGGAACGGTGCAGCAGCCTGCAGGTGAGATGGCTGGTGGGGCACCCGGTGTGAATGGAGCTGTGACTGGTGAGAGGGAAGCGATGGTTGCGGGTTTGAGGACTTTGCTAGCAACGTTGGAAAAGCCAGGGGGAGCGACCTCGTGGCAGCAGCATGGGCCACGCCAGGGCCTATCCCGGCGGGGGGTGGGTCGCAAGCAAATGCGGAGAGCGCGGAAACTCTGGCAGGTAGCGGGGGTGAGGTGGTCCGAGTTCCAGAGGGGGCCCTCAGGAGACCATGTCTCTGTTCAGTAGGCCCGTTAGGGATTCACTTAACCAGTGAATTGAGAGAAAAGATTGGAAAACGGGAATTTATAGAGATCTTCTCCCTGTTACCTCTGGAACATGTTTTAGAGGTAAAGGAGGATGAAAAATAGAAAGGTAAAAAGGAGGAGGAGGAGCGGAAGAAACGGTGGCGCAAGTTGCCAAAGACTTTTGGGAATTGGTCACGTGCCTTTTGCATTTTGGCCAGTGTCATATGCGAGAAGACACCAGATCAAGGGATTTCGTTGTTTTGTTATTACGACGAAATTTCGAGTGCATACAGGACGTACGGGGGAATGGCGTGGTGGAGATATGACGAAGGTTTTAGGCAGCAGTTTGTGGTACGTCCGGAGATGCGGTAGGACGACAGAGACATGGGCATTTGGCTCGAGATGATGACCCCCTTGAGGGGTAGTTATTCCTTTCGGGGCTACGGGCAAACGGCCGGGAGCGGAGGCACTGGGGAACTGGATCAGCTTTCAGAAAGGGAGTGTGTTTCCAGTTCAACGACGGGCAATGTAAGTTTGGGGCCTCGTGCAAATACAAGCACAAGTGGTTGGTTGCAGGGGTATACACCCCTTCGCCAAATGCTTCAAAAAGGGTAAGCAAGGGGCCCGGTCAGGGGATATGGGTTCAGCGGGCGCGGACACCGGTGAGGGTCGAAAAGATGGCCCCATGGTTAGAGGCGTACGCCCATAAGCGGGGGCACGCAGAGGACGCCGAGCTGCTACTTACGGGTTTCAGCTCGGGCTTTATGATTCCATATAAGGAGGAAAGACACCAGATCAAGGGATTTCGTTGTTTTGTTATTACGACGAAATTTCGAGTGCATACAGGACGTACGGGGGAATGGCGTGGTGGAGATATGACGAAGGTTTTAGGCAGCAGTTTGTGGTACGTCCGGAGATGCGGTAGGATGACAGAGACATGGGCATTTGGCTCGAGATGATGACCCCCTTGAGGGGTAGTTATTCCTTTCGGGGCTACGGGCAAACGGCCGGGAGCGGAGGCACTGGGGAACTGGATCAGCTTTCAGAAAGGGAGTGTGTTTCCAGTTCAACGACGGGCAATGTAAGTTTGGGGCCTCGTGCAAATACAAGCACAAGTGGTTGGTTGCAGGGGTATACACCCCTTCGCCAAATGCTTCAAAAAGGGTAAGCAAGGGGCCCGGTCAGGGGATATGGGTTCAGCGGGCGCGGACACCGGTGAGGGTCGAAAAGATGGCCCCATGGTTAGAGGCGTACGCCCATAAGCGGGGGCACGCAGAGGACGCCGAGCTGCTACTTACGGGTTTCAGCTCGGGCTTTATGATTCCATATAAGGAGGAAAAGGTGGGGGGGTTGCGGGTAATTTAAAGTCAGCTAGGGAACACCCGGGGGAGCTAAGGGAAACATTTTTGAAAGAGGTTCGCTTGGGAAGAATGGTGGGTCCGTTTACGGACGCCCCGTTACCAAACTTAAGGGTGTCACCACTGGGGGTGGTGCCCAAAAAGATCCCAGGGCAATTCCGCATGATCCACCACCTATCTTACCCAAAAGGGCTGTCGGTCAACGATGGCATAGATCCAGAATTGGTTTCAGTTAAATATGCGTCGTTCAACAAGGCTGTGGGGTTAGTGAGAGCGGCGGGTAAGGTAGCTTTAATGGCAAAAGCGGATGTTGAGTCAGCTTTTCGCCTGCTCCCTGTGCATCCAAGATGTCATCATCTGTTGGGATGCTTGATGGACGGAGCCTTTTTTGTGGACCTATGCCTTCCTATGGGATGTTCAATTTCATGTTCATATTTCGAGAGGTTCAGTTCCTTCGTGGAGTGGGTGGTGAAGCAGACGGCAGGTATTTCCTCTATGGTACATTACTTAGATGACTTCCTGTTCGTCGGTCCAGCCGGTTCGACGGAATGTGAACGGTTGGTTCAGGCATTTGGTCAGGTGTCGAGGGATTTTGGAACCCCAGTGGCAGCAGATAAATCAGAGGGTCCTACGACGTTACTGAATTTTTTGGGAATCCAAATGGATTCCATTATGATGGAGTGCAGGTTACCGGAGGACAAGGTGGCTGACCTCGAACTGGTGATTGGCAGGATGCTGGTGAAAACGAAAGCTACCCTCAAAGATATTCAGTCGTTATTGGGAAAATTGAACTTTGCCTGCAGGATAATTCCCATTGACAGAATATTTTGCAGACATTTGTCATTACTGACAACTGGGGTTTCTGACCCAAGGCACCATGTTAGGTTGTCGGTGGAGGTCAGAGAGGATTTAAAGGTGTGGCGGACTTTCCTAGAGGAGTTCAATGGGAAAGTGATAATGCAGGAAGTGGGCTGGTCAGACGACCAGCTGTGCTTATTCACGGACGCTGCAGGGGCTCACGGTTTTGGGGCATATTTGAATGGCCAATGGTGTGTGGGCAGATGGCCCGAAGTGTGGGCTGGGTGGGGTTTGACCAAGAACCTAACTTTCTTGGAATTATTCCCATTGGTAGTGGCTTTGAGGATTTGGCCAGAGCAATTGGGCAACAAAAGGGTATGTTTTAATTCAGACAACCAGGGTGTGGTATGGGTGATCAACCGCTTGACGGCAAACTCGCTGGCAGTGATACGACTCCTGAGAGTGTTTGTATTGGAGTGTCTGAGATGCAACATATCTTTCAGGGAAGTACATGTCCCAGGGCGGTTAAACATTATTGCTGACGCTCTTTTACGATTTCAGTGGAGGCTGTGGGAGCAGGTGCTGCAGGACGAGCGGTGTCAGGGGAGTAGGAGGGGTGATTTCTTGGTGTGGATGAGCTGGGTGGGTTCTTGGGATAGGGAAGGGCTATCGCCCTCGGAGGTGCGTAAGAGGATGGCAGCAATGACATTCCTTTTTCGGTTGACGGGTGTGGAGGATCTTACGAAGGTTTTTGAGGCCCGTATGGTGGTCAGAGGTATGTGTAGAAGGGGATTCCGGATGGATGGTCGGAGACCAGTTACTTTTGTGATTTTGCAGGGGTTGGTGACGGGACAAGGTAGGGTGTGTTCCTCAAGGTACGAGGAGTTGTTGTTTAGAACCGCCTTTGTACTGGCTTTCTTTGGGGCGTTCAGAGTGTCGGAATTGGTGGGAAAAAAAAGGTGGGATGTGAGCGGAATGGGTAGACAGGACGTAGTGGTGGCGGATGGAGTAGTTGAGCTATGGGTCAGGAGGTCTAAGACGGACCAGGAGGGTAGAGGAACAGCAGCAGTATTGAGGGCAATTGACGGTGAGTGCTGCCCAGTACAGGCTGTGAGAGAATACCTGGATTTGGCCGTCCATGCGGCAGGCCCGTTGTTAGTCCATGCGGATGGGTCATCTCTGTCGCGCTTCCAGTTTGTGGCGATAATGCGGAGGGTCTTGGGATTGATGGGAATCGGGAGCATGGATTTTGGTTCACACTCTTTTAGGATAGGTGCAGCGACTGAGGCGGCTAATTTGGGGTTGGAGGCGACGGTGATTAGGAGGATTGGAAGATGGAGATCTGAGAGGTTCAGGGGGTATGTGAGACCGGGTTTGGTGCTCTAGGAGGGGGGGGGACTGATGACGTTTTAATTTGTTTGGCAGATCCGGGGAAGTGTTGGATCGTAGGACACTCCTATGTGTACTGGGCGAGGAAGGCAGCAGCAGTGAAGCCAGATGGGATCCAGCTGGGTTTAAGCAGGGATCAGCTTATCGTCAGATGGTTTGGGATTTGTGGCATGAAATGGGCTCAAGTTGTGGGTACGGTGGTTGAGCATGCCAGGCTTTTCTCCCCTCCGAAGGTGTTAGTTTTGCACTCAGGAGGAAACGATTTGGGTTGTATGCCACAAAAGGATTTAATTGAGGACATAAAAAGAAGTTTAAATAGGTTGGTTCAGCTGTTTCTGGGTATGGTTCTGGTCTGGTCGGAGATTGAGAGTAAGGTAATTTGGAGGTCTGCGTGGGATGTAAAAAAATTGGAGGCTTCCAGGCATAAGATCAATAGAACTATATCTGGGTATGTAAGGGGCTGTCAGACTCAGATACGATAGCTAGTAATGAGATTCATATAATGAGTTGTGTGAACCACAGCTGCTGAGAATCATAGTTGTACTAAAAAATATGAATGATTGTAGCAGAATGAAATATTGCTAAGTGACATAAACTATCATGAGTGATAGTGTCAAACAGCACATTTAACAGTCAGCAAGGTTGATATTAGGGAATAGGTGAGAAAACACTATTGCTATCACATGTGTTTGGTATTAACACTGCTTTTATATAGCAGTGTCTCTCACTGTGAATCCCAAATAAAAAAAGAACACACTTACAAAGTACTTGTGAAAAATAATTATCATAAAGCACAGCTATGCAGCGGATAAATGTTGATCAACTTATTTTTATATATATATATATATATATATATATATATATATATATATATATATATATATATATATATATATATATATATATGTGGTATTTTTAGAGGATAAGAGAAATGTGCACAACAAAAGAAAAACTGACAGGTTGATCTTTAGTGTGAACTGAAAATACAGGCTGTAGCAGTAAGAACAAACTTGTAACAACTGAACTTTTAAAAGTACCTGAGTGGAAGTTAATACTCTAGAGAGTGAGGTCTGGAATCCGGTATAGAGAACCCCAGTGGGGAGTAAGCTGGTCCGGTGTAGAGAGCTTGATCAGGGCTCAGGTAGTTCTGTTGATGGTGTGTGATTCAAAGTAGATCCGGTACTCAGAGAGAGGCTGTGCAGGCAAGGTTCAGAGAGGAGCAGGGAAACAGGCAAGGCTCAGGATAATACCGTTTAGCTAACACTGGGTGGCAGACGGTCAATAACAAGCAATGTAGGATAGTAGATTAGAGGTTTTATAGAGAAAGT
Source organism: Bombina bombina (assembly GCF_027579735.1). NCBI lineage: Eukaryota > Metazoa > Chordata > Amphibia > Anura > Bombinatoridae > Bombina > Bombina bombina. Next base: position 1,014,234,383 of record NC_069504.1, on the reverse strand, counting down.
TGTTAATCAGAGTTTATTATTTAAAGGGACAGGTACATCGATATGCCTTGCAGCAGTGAGCCTGACAGTATCCCCCCTTCTAGGAGCAGCTCCGGTGCTCAGGATGCGGCCAATCCGGGTTCCTCCTATGGAAAAGCGACACCAGTCGAGGTGCAGAGATGTTACTAGCAGGTTCCCAGGAATTTTGCTCCGAAGAATACCCTTTCCAACTGATAAGATATTGCAACACCCCTCGGAACAACCGGGAATCAAGAATTGCTCAAACTTCATATTCGGTAGTAGGGTCTATTGAGATCTGAGGGACAGAATCCGAAGGAACATTTCTTAAAGCCTTGTAGGGCTTTAGAAGGGACACATGGAAGGTAGGGTGTACCTTCATGCTGTCCGGTAGTTTCAGGGTGACAGCATTCACGTTGAGTATTCGGGTGATAGGATAGGGTCCCAGGAATAAAGGAGAGAATTTCTTTGAAGGAGTGTTGAGCTTCAGGTTTTTTGTGGATAACCAGACAAGGTCACCTACAGCATACGGGGGCGGTTTTCTTCTTTTCCTATCGTAAAGCTTTTTTTGTGTTTCCTTTGCTGATTCAATAGCATTCTGTGTAGCAGAGAAGCTGGCAGAGATGGCATCGGAGAGTTCAGATAAACCTGGGAAAGTGGTACGGTTATCGGGGTGTAGATGAAACCTGGGGTGAAAACCGTAGTTCGCGAAGAATGGTGTAGTCCCAGTGGAGGTATTGATAGTGTTATTAAATGAAAATTCAGCATATGGTAAATGTTGGGACCATGTGTTTTGTTGATCAGAGCAGTAAAGCCGGATATATTGTTCGATCCATTGGTTACATCGCTCTGTCTGTCCGTTGCTTTGAGGATGATATGCAGTAGTGAGTCTCTTGTCAATCATAAATAATTTGCAAAACTTTGTCCATAACCTGCTAGAGAATTGACTGCCTCTGTCGCTCAAGATAGTAGTAGGAAGGCCATGGTGTTTGAAGACATGTTTTATGAGTAATTGGATGGTTTCCATGGCGGTAGGCAATTTGTGATATGAAATGAAATGTGCCATTTTATTGAATAGGTCTACTACTACTAAAATGGTATTAAAGTTGTTCGATACAGGTAGGTCTACTATGAAATCAAGTGCTATTTCTGACCATGGGATTGATGGAGTAGGTAAGGGCAGTAGAAATCCATAGGGTGCTTGTTTTGTTGATTTGGAAACAGTGCATTTGTGACAGGATGTTACATATTGGTTTATTTCACTGGCCATGTTAGGCCACCAGTAGGATCTCTTTGTGAGTTCTAGTGTCTTTTTCATTCCCGGGTGTCCAGCGAGTGAAGAATCGTGGACGGTTTGAAGAGCCATTTGTCTACGAGTTGGAGGAATGTACAACTGATCTTGGTGGTAGTATAATTCATCCTTTCTCTTGTGCAGGAGCGATAATGGTTTTGTTTGATCCTCCATTTGTTCATGTAGTAGCTGTGGTTTGAAGTCACAGATAAAAGAAACAAACCTGTCTTTAGGGATTAGGCTGGTATCAGGCATAGGCTTCCGTACATAACAGGGTAACCTGGAGAGGGCGTCTGCTTTATGGTTCTGACTTGCTGGTCGATATACTATCTGATAATTAAATCTGGTGAGGAATAAATTCCACCTTACTTGCCTGGAGGAGAGGGTCCTAGTGCTTTTCAAGTACTGTAAATTTCTATGGTCCATATAGATCAATATAGGTACACTTGTACCCTCGAGTAGGTGCCTCCAATGCTTGAGTGATAGTTTAATGGCTAACATTTATTTTTCCCCAATGGGGTAGTTCTGTTCAGCAGAATTCAGTGATCGAGAGAAAAAAGCAACAGGATGGAGAGGTTGTTTTAAGCCTTTTCTTTGTGAAAGAACAGCACCCACAGCAACGTCCGAGGCATCGACCTCCAGTATAAATTGATACTCTGGATTAGGAAACCTAAGGATAGGAGCGGTAGTGAACTTTAGTTTTAACAGCTCAAAAGCTTCCTGTGCTGCGGGGTTCCATCTAAAAGGTATGCTAGTCCTTGTTAGCATCGTTAATGGTTTAGTGAGGGCAGAGAAATTTTTTATGAATTTGCGATAAAAATTTGCAAAGCCCAGGAAACTTTGGACTTCTTTTCTAGACTTAGGGACAGGCCAATCTTTAATGATTTGTATTTTTGATTCCTCCATATGTATACCTGAAGAACTGATGATATACCCAAGAAAAGCTATGGTCTGAGAATTGAATATACACTTCTCTGGTTTGAGATACAGGTGGTTTTCCCTTAAACGAGATAGGACTTGTCTGACGTGTAGAACGTGTTCAGAGAGTGTTTTAGAGTATATTAATATATTGTCTAGATATATGACTATAAAAACATCTAAGATATCACTGAAGAGATCATTTATTAAATACTGGAAAGTGGCCGGGGCATTACAGAGCCCGAACGGCATGACTGTGTATTCATAGTGGCCGTATCGGGTCCTGAACGCTGTTAACCACTCGTCGCCACTTCGCACTCTGATTAAATTATACGCCCCCCGAAGGTCCAATTTCATAAAGAACTTGGCCCCTTCTAACCTCTCGATTAACTCTGGGATTAGGGGCAAAGGGTATCTGTTCTTTACTGTGATCTTGTTCAATTGTCTATAGTCTATAATAGGCCTTAGGGAGCCGTCCTTGTTTTTTACAAAGAATATTCCGGCTCCCGCCGGTGATGTTGAGGGGCGGATAAACCCTTTCCTTAGGTTTTCCTCTAAATACGATTTTAAATGATCAAGCTCTTTTAGAGAGGGGAAAAATGTGCCCACAGGGAATCTCTGCTCCAGGTATTATGTCTATAGGGCAGTCGTACTTCCTATGGGGAGGTAAACTCTCTGAATCAGTTTTGTTAAATAAACCCATAAAATCCCTGTATTCATTGGGTATTTGGTTCTCAGTATCTGCCTGGGGAGTGAGTAGGATAGGCATAGGGAAACATGTGGTAGTGCAGTATCTAGAATTGAAGCTGAGAGAGAGTGTTTCCCAGGATATTTTGGGGTCATGTAGACTCAACCACGTTAAACCCAGGATAACAGGGGAAACTGGTGAAGAAATGACATCGAAAGACATATATTCCCTGTGATGGTCAGTCGTGGATACTAAAAGGGGTATTGTTTGATATTCAACTGGACCTGAGGAAAGGATCTTACCATCTATACCACGCAAATAAATAGGAGATTTTTTGTGCACAAGTGGTATTTTATTATTATAGGTGAATTCCTTATCAATATAGGAGGCGGTTGCCCCAGAGTCAATAATGGCTGGAACTTTGACCCGTAGAAGATCCCACTGTAATAGAAGATTAATTTTACAATAGGTTGTGGTGGAGTCATTAGTATTACAGCAGGATAAGGTTGAATAGTTCTTACCCTTTCGTTGTCTCAGCAAGGAGGGGCAGTCTTTTACAGTATGTTCTTCTGAAGCACAATATAAACACAGGTTGTTCTCTCGTCTTCTATTTTTCTCTTGGGTAGATAGGGGTCCTTTTAGGAACCCGATATCCATAGGTTCAGCTGTTAATTTACTAGAGGCCTGAGGTGTAGCAGTGTTATAGTGCTTTTTGTAGTGTGTGTCCTGATAAGACCTTTCATGCATGCGTTCTCTGAGACGTCTGTCTATAGTAATGGTTAGATTTATAAGCCCCTCTAAAGTGGGAGGTAAGTCTATGCGAGACAGCTCATCTTTAATAGGATCAGATAGACCGATTCTAAACTGGTTTTTAAGAGATACATCATTCCACTGGGAATCTTTTGCCCATCTTTTAAAGTCAGACATGTACTCTTCTACAATTCTTTTCTTTTGTTTCAGAGCCCTAAGAGCTGTCTCAGCAGTCTGTTGTTTGAACGGGTCTTCATATAATTGACCCATAGCTGTTAGGAAGGCATCAAGTGAGTTCAATATAGTGTCGTTTGTCTCAAAAAAGGTATTAGCCCATGTACGGGGCTCACCTCTCAAGAAAGAAATGATAGTCAGGACACGTGACCTATCATTTGGGTAGGTTTGTGGTTTCATTGTGAAAAGCAGAAGGCAGGCATTTTTAAAATCTCTATATTGAGATCTGTCACCAGAAAATTTATCAGGGAGACTTATTGGTGGTTCTGATGTATGCAACTTAGGTTCTATGTATTCTTTAATGTAAGCTTTAAGTGCAGTGTTTTCTGCCTTAAGTGTGGATAAGCCCTCTGTTAGTAAATCAACTCTTTGCTTTAGATTCTGCATACTTGTAGTCATCTCAGCTGGGTCCATTTTGTATTAAGTGGCTTGTTATTCTGTCAGACTCAGATACGATAGCTAGTAATGAGATTCATATAATGAGTTGTGTGAACCACAGCTGCTGAGAATCATAGTTGTACTAAAAAATATGAATGATTGTAGCAGAATGAAATATTGCTAAGTGACATAAACTATCATGAGTGATAGTGTCAAACAGCACATTTAACAGTCAGCAAGGTTGATATTAGGGAATAGGTGAGAAAACACTATTGCTATCACATGTGTTTGGTATTAACACTGGTTTTATATAGCAGTGTCTCTCACTGTGAATCCCAAATAAAAAAAAGAACAAACTTACAAAGTACTTGTGAAAAATAATTATCATAAAGCACAGCTATGAAGCGGATAAATGTTGATCAACTTATTCATATATATATATATATATATATATATATATATATATATATATATATATATATATATATATATATATATATATATATATATGTGGTATTTTGAGAGGATAAGAGAAATGTGCACAACAAAAGAAAAACTGACAGGTTGCTCTTTAGTGTGAACTGAAAATACAGGCTGTAGCAGTAAGAACAAACTTGTAACAACTGAACTTTTAAAAGTACCTGAGTGGAAGTTAATACTCTAGAGAGTGAGGTCTGGAATCCGGTATAGAGAACCCCAGTGGGGAGTTAGCTGGTCCGGTGTAGAGAGCTTGATCAGGGCTCAGGTAGTTCTGTTGATGGTGTGTGATTCAAAGTAGATCCGGTACTCAGAGAGAGGCTGTGCAGGCAAGGTTCAGAGAGGAGCAGGGAAACAGGCAAGGCTCAGGATAATACCGTTTAGCTACCACTGGGTGGCAGACGGTCAATAACAAGCAATGTAGGATAGTAGATTAGAGGTTTTATAGAGAAAGTTGTTAATCAGAGTTTATTATTTAAAGGGACAGGTACATCGATATGCCTTGCAGCAGTGAGCCTGACAGGGGCCTAGGAGGGGTTGGCTTATGCCACGTAGAGTCAGGTAAATGTTTTTAACTTAAGGATGGGGTGCACCTCAATGAAGTGGGGTTGCATTTATTTAATTTCACTATTCGGGAAGGGATCAAAAAGGCCTTAGCTTTAGGTGGCGGTACTCGCTAGGGAGCGAGTTGTGGCGGAAGTGCTTGCTAGTTTCTGTTGAGGCTTACGCCTAATGGAATATGGTGGCAATTATGGAGGTGTAAGCAAAGGAAAGTGAGGAACGCCCAGCCCTGGAAGGGGTGGGGGCTTATGAGAAAATAAGAACAAGCACTGAGGTGGATTGTAAATAATGTTGAAAAGTTAAGTTAAAATGTTAATTTATTTGTTTGTTTAATAAATAAGCTGCGGCCTTTTCTCTCCCAATCAGTTGTTGTGTATTTATTGATCAAGGAACGAGTAGTGGGAAAATGTGGGGTCAAGTAAAGGCCCGGATGACAAACTGGAGGGAGGGCACCTGTGACCCCACTTCCACATCCCCCCCGGAGTGGATTATTCCAGGTGGGTGGGGTTGGGGAGCATTGATAAGATCCAGCACTGAGGTTACAGGTGCCCTTTCCGGAGCAGCACGGTAGGAGGTGTGTCCCGCCCTCCCTCCCTGAAGGTTGAATTGTGTGGTGTCGCAGTGCAGGCGGAAGTGCTTGCTAGTTTCTGTTGAGGCTTACGCCTAATGGAATATGGTGGCAGTTATGGAGGTGTAAGCAAAGGAAAAGTGAGGAACGCCCAGCCCTGGAAGGGGTGGGGGCTTATGAGAAAATAAGAGCAAGCACTGAGGTAAATTGTAAATAATGTTGAAAAGTTAAGTTAAAATGTTAATTTATTTGTTTGTTTAATAAATAAGCTGCTGCCTTTTCTCTCCCAATCAGGTGTTGTGTATTTATTGATAAAGGAACGAGTAGTGGGAAAATGTGGGGTCACATCGCATATCTCTTTAGCTGCCACAGTCTGAGTAATGTGAATATTTTCTCTCTTCCTTTTCCTTGATGTTTCCTCTGTTTCTGATATCGTCATGGTCACTGTGTCCATTCTTTTCCTTTCGTTTTCCATTGTCTGCTGGAAAGTGTTAACATGTTTTCGAATAAGTGCTGCATCTGTTAGTGTTTTCTGAAGTTGGTTGTATAACACATCTACATGTGGCATAATATTGTGAAAAACTGTAAGCCAAAACACAAATACTGAGTCTTGTAACATACGCCAAATAGCCCCTGCTTGATTTATTTCTTTTTTCGATGTTGACTCTATTTTTTCCATACATTCAATTAAAGGGACACTAAACCCAAACAAATTCTTTCATGATCCAAGCAGAGAATACAATTTTAAACAACATTCCAATTTACTTCTATTATCTAATTTGTTTCATTCTTTAGATATCCTTTGTTGAAGAAATAGCAATGCACATGGGTGAGCCAATCACACGAGGCATCTATGTGCAGCAACCAATCCGCAGCTACTGAGCCTATCTAGATATGCTTTTAAGCAAAGTATATCAAGAGAATTAAGAAAATTAGTTAATAGAAGTAAATTAGAAAGTTGTTTAAAATTGTATGCTCTTGATGCTCTGTGAGTTCCGGGGGAGGAGTCCAGGTGTGAGGACACACGCTGCACCTGTGCTGATCTATCCACCCTACAAGCTCTTGGCGAGTTACTCCCGCCTAAACCACTAACCCTGGATGGCTTGTTCAGCGTGAAACACACCGCTGCTGGAATTCTTCTAGTGCCAAGACATTGCACTATAACTGCATGCTGCAGCAATTGGAAGTTTCTTTTTTATTCGGCATTAAACATTTCCCCTAAAGTAAATGCTCAGTGAGATAAGCAAACAATTGAAGGTTTCTGTGCACGCTGAAAACCTACTACAAAAAGCTGCCTTTTTACCTACCTGCTGGTACACCTGCTGAGAGACGCCTTGTTCCTGCCTATCGGGCTCTGCCCTCCTGCACAGTTTAACCCGTTCTCCGGGAATATCTCAGATGGATCCAAGTGCCCTGTATTGAGGCAGGAAGGAGTTCCTGAGACTTGGCCGGACTGGACGCTCTTACCTGACAGCCTCTGTGACACAATCCTGGCGTGCACCGGCTTCTTCTTCACTACCTGCCGCAGACGAACCCCGGGATGTGTATCTCTTGCAGGGCTCTGTTCCCATCTCGGCATTAAACATTTCCCCTAAAGTAAATGCTCAGTGAGATAAGCAAACAATTGAAGGTTTCTGTGCACGCTGAAAGCCTACTACAAAAAGCTGTCTTTCTACCTACTTGCTGGTACACCTGTTGAGAGACGCCTTGTTTCTGCCTATCGGGCTCTGCCCTCCTGCACAGTTTAACCCGCCCTCTGGGAATATCTCAGATGGATCCAAGTGCCCTGTATTGAGGCAGGAAGGAGTTCCTGAGATTTGGCCGGACTGGACGCTCTTACCTGACAGCCACTGTGACACGATCCTGGCGTGTATCGGCTTCTTCTTTACTACCTGCCGCAGACGAACCCCGGGATGTGTATCTCTTGCAGGACTCTGTTTCCATCTCGGCTCCGGTAGCCTACTCGTATGGAAGGGGGAGAGCCCAGCGATCTCTAATACCTGACAGGCTGTGTTTGCTGTCCCTCTATGTGACCCCTCCCACCGATGCTGCGAGAGGGGTAAGGACAGTTGTAGCCTGTATGGGTCTCGTTTTGACGACCGACGCTCCCCATGGTACATACTACAGAGAGCCTCAAACATAATACTAAGGAGGCTATTATTGTCACACACCCCGAAGCACGCTCCCCCCTACACCGGTGATGCGCAGGGGGGACAGTTTGCTAAGAAGAGCCTGATCTTACTACGAACTATCTGCAGCTAAGAGCTGGAACTGGTAAAGTAGCTAATTATTCTGCTGCTATTTTCATTATTTTCCTTCCAAAATTCATTGGACTCTTCATGTATGCACAAAAATTTGATATGCACAAAACTGGTGATATTATCTCTGTATTCTTGTAAAAGCAAGTTTAAAAAGTAATTCTAAGTCTGGTAAAAATAGAGGGAATACAGAAAATATAATAGAAACAACTATATATTAACAATTACCTATCATATACTGCTACATATTTCGTTGTATCCCCTGAGTGCAAATTCATGCCTTAAATTATATAGCATGGTTAACATAAAAGGTCTCCAATACAAATAAGGTTGACTATAAAGGCTAGATATCTCTATATGTATAAACCCTGCCTTTTTCTTTAACATACCGTGGTTTTAATGCAAAAGGCCAAGGAGCTCTATTTGCTTGCATGAATAAATTATAAGTTACTAGCAGGCGAAGTAAGAGATAAAAATTACAAGTTAAAATTTTTTTTAGAACTAAGGTCTCACATCAATATAATTTTTGATATTGTTCGAAAAATAACTGCTAGGACTGTAATTGGTACTTCTTGCAAGGGCAAGGTTCACAAAATAAGATAGTTGTAGCCCTGCTATCAAAAAGCAATTGAATATTTTTCTTTTTTTTTTTTTTTTTTTTTCTTCTTTTTTCTTTTTTTGGAATTTTATATCAGGGTAAATCCCGACACTATACAAAATTATAAACTTCAGGATTGTATCCTGTGTCTCTCTGGGATAAACAAAAAGGTCTCCAGGAAGACGGTTTTGCTTCTTTAAAAGATCATAAACTACTGAAATAATGCCCCTGTTTATATAAATATTATTGGAAAGCAATATAATTTGAATATATCTAATTCTTATATACAATAGCACATAGCTATCCTTCATTTTTGAAAGGGCCATTAAGATTTAATTTAGCTAAAGAGGTAAAACTCTCAAATTAAGGATAAAGAATACACAACAGAGATAACTGCAGACACTGATTTTCATTCCACACTGTTTTATTCTATTCTCACCGCCCCTACACTAATTCACCTCCTCACGATTGTTGATTTTTCACATCCCACACACCTCACACCCTACACTCTTCCCCTCTATCCCTCATAAGTAGAGAAGAGGAATAGACTCACAAAAAGGGGTAGAAAGGGGACTAAAAAATTTTTTTTTTTTTTTCTTCTTTCCCCTTCGCCCCCCCCCCCCCCCCCCCTTTTTTTTTTTTTTTTTTTTTTTTTTTTTTCCTCTTCTCCTCCTTCTCACTGATCACTGACACATCCTGCACTATTACAGGAACACAATCACATGGATAAATTTATACACCCTCACTCCAAAAATACACCTCCCCCAATGGCGGCTAAACCAAGAGATAAACGGAATAAGGTTTCCGTAGACCCTACCGTTGAATCACAATCACACACAAGTAACACTCAAACATTATCTGAACCTATAGATATTCAATCCTTAGTTCAAAGAATATCAGAAGTTCTTTCACCTAAATTCGAAATCTTAAGAAACGAGATTAAAGCAGATATAATCCATCTAACATCAGAAGTCAGACAATTTGCAAGTAGGCTTACGGAGGCAGAACAGAGGATATCTGACCTTGAGGATAACATGATTGAGTATAATGCCAAAACCGAAACCTCAAGTAATACCATCTTAAAATTACAAACTAAAATAGAAGACCTAGAGAATCGGGCACGTAGAAACAATCTTAGAATAATAGGTGTCCCCGAAGACAGACAATATGAAGACCTATTCAAACTACTTATGGTAACACTCCCACAGCTCCTAAAAATTACAGATAACTTCCCTAAATCATTTATTGAAAGAATACATAGAATTGGCCCTCCTTATTCTTCCAAAAATGCCAGACCTAGACCAATTATTGTCAAATTTTTAAATTATCAGGACAAGCTTACATTTTTGCAATCTTATCATAAATGTCAGCCCATATTTCTAGCGGAAGCGAAAATCTTACTTTTTCAAGATTATTCAATGGAGACAGTCAATAAAAGACGAGAAATTACTCCAATGTGCACAAAGTTTATCCAGCAGGGAATAAGGGCTAACATCTTGTACCCTGCTAAACTTAAGGTATACATAGAAAATCAATCAATTGTTTTTGATACTCCAGCGGAAGCTGGAAAATTTTACGCTCAAAAATTTCACACAGATTAATAGATTATAGCCTATAGGGATATTATAGTAAATTTAATCTCTTACTGAATATAAACATGGACTCTTCCAAGAAGGGTAATGAGAGAATTGAAAGGCTCAGCTCTCTCAAACACGGTCCCTCCCTCCCTCTAACCCCTCCTTTTTTTCCCCTTTTTTTTTTTTTTTTTTTTTTTTTTCTTCTTTGGTATGTTTAACAAATAATGAACATGCCAAGTAGAATTAAAGTCACTTCATGGAATATAGGTGGCCTCACGTCCCCCATTAAAAGAAAAACCATATTAACCTACTTGAAGAGAATCAATACCTCTATTGCACTCCTACAAGAAACACATTTGAAAACTGAAGAGGTCCTCAAGCTTAAATCTACATGGGTCCAAGAGGTTTTTTTCTCTCCAAGTACTAGGAGGAAAGGGGGAGTTGTTGTCTTAATAAGCAAAAATGTTAAGTACCAGGTAATACAAACAGAAAAAGATACCGAAGGGAGATACATAATTTTAAAAATTAAAATAGATAACACGTTATATACACTCTGTAACATCTATGCCCCAAATGTTTTTAATGTACCCTTTTGGGAAGTACTACAAAACAGGCTCATGACATGTGCTGAGGGATATCTGATATTGGGTGGAGACTTCAATATGACCCCTAAATGCCTGCTGGACAGGCTAAGACAGGATCGTGCGTTAAAAAGAACCAAAAGAGATAAATTAGAATCAAAACTCTTCTCTAGAATAATGCTTAACCTAAAAGTTTGTGATATATGGAGACTCCAAAATCCTGATTCTCGAGAGTATACGTGCCTTTCAAAGGCACATAAGTCTCTCTCAAGGATAGATCTTCTCTTATTGGACGAGAGACTATGTAAGTCGCAGGTGAGGGCTCAAATACTTCCAATAGTTATCTCAGATCACGCCCCAATTTGTTTAGATCTTCAACCATATAATAGTGGGCAAACAAATAGACGATTTTTTTTTCCAACATTCCTTGCCACAGATCTTAAATTTAAAAACTGGTTGGAAGCCAAATTTAAAGATTATGCTTTATTGAACCGCGACTACATCTCACGCCCTCTACTATTCTGGGAGACGGCTAAAGCAGTGTTAAGAGGGGAAATTATAGCATATAATGTAAATAGAACTAAAAAACTTAAGCAAAGAGAGGGGGAGCTGGCAAGAGCAGTTTCTAACGCATATAATCTTCATTTAATTTTAAATTCCTCTCAAAGCTGGGCCAAATATACCTCAGCTCTACAAAATAGAGACTCATTCTTGCTTTACAAAACAACACAGAAAGATGCCAGGGTTCAGTCAAAGTTATATCGATTTGGCAATAAAACGGGTAAATTGCTAGCTAAACTTCTCAAAATTGAAAGGGGATCCCAATTGATAGATTATATAAACACGGGAGCACAAACAGTCAATACGACTGAAGAACTCACACAATTATTCTTTAAATATTATTCTGATCTATACTCTTTTAGAAAGTCTAATATACAGGCACGTGATCAATTTTGGAACGAAATTACTCTCCCCACATTACATCATGAGAACCTACAGGATCTTTATGCCCCAATTACTGAAATAGAAGTATCTAGAGTAATTTTAAAATTGCCACACAATAAAGCCCCAGGCCCAGACGCATTACCGAACGAATTTTACCAAGCTCTAAATAATACTATCACACCATATTTAACTACTCTATTTAATTATTTATATATAGAAGGAAAGGATCCAACACATGGTTTTTCTGCATCTTATACTACCTTAGTACTGAAGCCTGGGAAGGACCCAACAAAAGAGGAATCATATAGACCTATCGCATTACTCAACACCGACTATAAAATCTTAACCTCAATATTAGCCCACAGACTCCAAACCATATTACCTCCTATTATCCATACAGATCAAGCTGGGTTCATACAGAGCAGAAACTCTGCCTCAAAAATATGTGAACTTTTCCTTCTTATCGACTATTTTAGAGAGCTGCATCCTCGAGAGGGGGGGGAGAGAGAGGACACCCCTGATAAGGCAATAATATCAATAGATGCCCAAAAAGCTTTTGACTCAGTCCACCACGATCATCTCATTCATACCTTAAATAATTTTGGACTGAAAGAAAATTTTACTAAGTTTGTTAGCAATCTCTATCGAATTGCTACCACAAAATTATTGGTTAATGGAAACTTATCACAGGATATAGAATTACACCGTGGTACTAGACAGGGGTGCCCTCTCTCCCCCCTCCTCTTTGATCTTGCTATAGAGCCCCTTGCCATTTATATAAGACATCAAATTGATGGGATAAGGGTGGGCAGGAAAGAGTCTAAAATTGCTTTATATGCAGATGATGTTCTCATTTATATGACTAATACAAGATTAAATATACCTAAACTCTTAAATATAGTACAACAATTTGGGTCCTTCTCAGGCTATCAGGTTAATAATACAAAATCTGAATTATTCTGGATCACTCAGACAAAAGACTCATCAACAGAAATTCCTTTCCACATAGCTCATAACTCTTTCCGATATCTGGGAATTAATATCTCTTACGACCTAGATACTTGGTATTCGCTTAATTTCACTCCAATAATAAATAAAATTAAAGAATCCCTTAAAAATTGGCAAAATTTCCCGCTATCTTTATCAGGCCGAATTGCTGCTTATAAAATGATGCTCTTACCTAAACTTCTATACATGATACAGAATATTCCTCTCTTTATCAAAAAGAAAGATATAGATCTTCTTAATTCTACTCTTAGATCATTTATATGGCAAAATAGAAAACCCAGAATCTCTCTTCAAAAATTATCTCTACCACTGAAGTATGGGGGGCTTGCGCTCCCAGATATACGAGCATATAATCAAGCTTTTCTAGCTCGTACAGTTATAGACTGGGTATATTTAAAGAATTATGTAACAGATAATGACTTGGAAAAAAACATAACTTATCCTTTAAAATTAACAGCATTGATACATAATGATCCCAATCAGATTCCGAATCAAATTAAAAAGTTAAAATCTATCTACAACCCTATTTTGGCATGGAAAAAGATATGTACTACATTAGAGGTAGAGTATCATGTTTCCCGTTATATTCCGTTTCTGGGTAACCCACAGTTTGGAGATGGTATACAGGAAGGAGTATTCAGAAAATGGAAAATATTAGGCCTCAGCAACATATGTCAGATCCTAGATTTTGAGAGAAGATGTGTTAAATCATTTGAAACGCTGAGATTAGAATTTAATATACCAAACAAATTTTTTTTCGCTTACCTCCAGGCAAGACACTATGCCCTAAATCTCATCTATAAATATGGATGGAACTGGTCTCTGGATAAAGTTGGAAATTGGCTTGCCGTTGCCAAACTGAGACACATCTCAATTGTATTTGGGTACCAATTGTTGGTATCAGTAAAGGGAGCAAAAAATATTGAGACAACCCAGAACAAGTGGAGTGCATTGATCAAACAACCCTTAGATCCTCCACTGTTCTATCAATCAATATTGGAAACTGCTCGTGCCACTCTCGCCGCTTCCTGGAGGGAATCTCATTTGAAATTGTTATACATGACCTATTTTACTCCTGAAAAAGGACACAGATATGGAAGTAGTAACTTTAAGTCATGCCCAAAATGTTCACTTCTGAAGGCAGACCTCCAGCACATGTTATGGGCCTGCCCAAAAATCAGGAATTTCTGGTTAAAGATTGAATTTTGGTTAAACAAGATAATAGCTCCTTCCCGTATAATACTATCTCTAGAAATAATAGTTTTTCTGTTTCAATTGAATGAGGAAAATATAAAGAGAATTATCAACATAACTATTTTAGCAGCAAGATATCTCATTTTTAGTAAATGGAAAAAGACAAATCCTCCTAGCATAACAGAAACTAAGAATTTTTTAAAAAAGCAATACATTTTGGAACAAATAGACACAGACCCAAATAATGACCGAGATATCAGAAAATTATTTTTGAAATGGTCACCATTTATTAAAGATTTGTCACCTAGTGAAATTGACTTTTTGATATATCCCTTCAGGAATTCAGAACTGGTAATTCTTGGCACATGGTAATAATTAAGCCCTTTTTTTTTTTTTTTTTTTTTTTTTCCCCCCTCTTCCTTCTTTTTAAGATATTAGAGGGTCAGAGTGTAGGCACAGAGGGGGGGAATGGAGCGAGAGGGAGGGGAATTGGGGGGGAAGAGAGAAAAAAAAGGAGGAAAAATCCTAATTCAGAATACGTAAAGTATAATTTATTGCTGTTTTACCTTTTCTGTTACATGTTAAGAATTGAATATGTAAAGACTGTACAGCTTATCATGTATATCCAAATTCCTCATAATACTTGTACATATTTGAAAGAAAAGAGAAAAAAAAAAGAAAAAAAAAATTTTTTTTTTTTTTGTTCAACGAAATTGTATTCTGGAAAGGAATTAAATAAAATATTAAAAAAAAAAAGGAAATGCATGCCCTTATAAACAACTTTCCAATTTACTTTTATCATCCCCCCTGGTTTTTTTTTTTTTTTTGTATTTTTTCTCTCTCTTCTTTTTCCTTCTCTCTCCTCCCGCCCTCCCTCTCCCCTCCTCCTCTCCCCATATTGTAGTTATACATATCTCCCTTTCCTTGATAATTTAATTGAGGAATATGAAACTGACTCTGAAGCAAACTGTTTACTAATTGAATGAATATAGTTGTTTTTCTTTTTTTTTTTTCCTTTTCTTTTCTCAATTAAATGCATAAAATAAATAGAAAATACCTTCATTGATTATAATATGTATTCATTTATTAACAAAAGATATGTACTATCATTATTATTTAGTTAAGATAAATGCATCAATTTCTTTTGTAATAGGTTATCACACTAAGCCCTGCGTGGCGGATCTTGTGTTTTGTACTCATGTTGGTTTATAAATAAATATTTAAAAAAAAAAATTGTATGCTCTTTCTAAATCATAAAAGAAACATTTTGGGTTTAATGCCCCTTTAACTGTTCCCTGTTTTCAAACACTGTATTGACCTAACACTGATCGGAACAGCCAATAGAATGCAAGCTCAATCCGATTGGCTGATTGGATCAGCCAATCAGATTTTTCCTACCTTAATTCCGATTGGCTGATAGAATCCTATCAGCCAATCGGAATTCGAGGGACGCCATCTTGGATGACGTCCCTTAAAGGAACCGTCATTCGTCGTTCAGTCGTCGGTTGAAGAGGATGGTTCCGCGTCGGCTCCTTGGAAGATGGCTCTGCTCCGGATGGATGAAGATTGAAGACGCTGACTGGATGAAGACTTCTGCAGGACCTCTTATTTGCCACTTGGATGAAGATTTCGGCCCGGTTGGGTGAAGACGGCTGATCTTCAGGGGGTTAGTGTTAGGTTTTTTTAAGGGGGGTTTGGGTGGGTTAGAGTAGGGGTATGTGGGTGGTGGGTTTTAATGTTGGGGGGGTTGTATTTTTTTTTACAGGTAAAAGAGTTGATTACTTTGGGGCAATGCCCCGCAAAAAAGCCCTGGTAAAAGAGCTGGTTACTTTGTAATTTAGAATAGGGTAGGGCATTTTTTTTATTTTGGGGGGCTTTATTATTTTATTAGGGGGCTTAGATTAGGTGTAATTAGTTTAAACTTCTTGTAATTCTTTTTATTTTCTGTAATTTAGTGGGGGGGGGTTTTGTACTATAGTTTAGTTTATTTTATTTTATTTAATTTTAGCTAATTGTTGTTAATTTATTTAATTAATTTAATAATAGTGTAGTTTTAGGTTTAATTGTAACTTAGGTTAGGATTTATTTTACAGGTAATTTTGTAAGTATTTTAGCTAGGTAGTTATTAAATAGTTAATAACTATTTAATAACTATTGTACCTAGTTAAAATAAATGCAAAGTTGCCTGTAAAATAAAAATAAATCCTAAAATAGCTACAATAAAATTATTTGTTAAATTGTAGCTATATTAGGGTTTATTTAATAGTAAGTATTTATTTTTAAAGAGGAATAATTTAGTTAATAATAGTAAGTTTTATTTAGATTTATTAAAATAATATTAAAGTTAGGGGGGTGTTAGTGTTAGACTTAGGTTTATGGGTTAATAAGTTTTATGTAGGTGGCGGCGGTATAGAGGGTCAGGATAGGGGTTGATAAGTTTAATATAGGTGGCGGCGGGGTCTGGGAATGGCGGTTTAGGGGTTAATGAGTTTAATGTAGGTGGCGGCGGTGTAGTGGGGCAGGATAGGGGTTAATAACTTTAATATAGGTGGTTTTAGGGGTTAAACATTTAATTTAGTTGCGGTGGGGTCCGGGAGCAGCGGTTTAGGGGTTAATGAGTTTAATGTAGGTGGCGGCGGTGTAGTGGGGCAGGATAGGGGTTAATAACTTTAATATAGGTGGCGGTGGGCTCCGGGGTGCGGCGGTTTAGGGGTTAAACAATTTATTTAGTTGTGGCGGGGTCCAGGATCCGCAGGATAGGGGTAAATAATTTGAATATAGGTGGCGGCGGTGTAGTGGGGGGCAGGATAGGGGTTAATAGGTATAATGTAGGTGGCGGTGGGGTCCAGGAGCGGCATTTTAGGGGTTAATACATTTATTATAGTTGCGGCGAGGTCCAGGAGTGGCGTTTTAGGGGGTAATAACTTTATTTAGGTGCGGTGGGCTCTGGGAGCGGTGGTTTAGGGGGTAAAACAGTGTAGTTTAGTGTGGGTGCTTAGTGACAGGCTATCAAGAAAGCTGAGAAGAAGCCGATGAGCAGAGAGATCGATGACTGTCAGTTAACAACAGTCGCTGCTCATCGCTCCATACTTGGTGCGCGGCTTCTTGACAGCTTTTTTGATAACTTTGGCGTACGTATTCAGGTCCGCGGCGGCGATGGTATGCAAGCTTAGGCGAGCGTATTGGGCTGGCGAATGCAGGTAAGTAGACAGCTTCATAACTAGAGGCCTAGGTGTTGGCCTGAGCATTTTAATTTAATTTTTTCTTTCCATGGGCAACGCTGAAAAATGTAATTGCTTTAGCTCAGACACACTGATTTTACTAAGTGTCATCTGTTAGTTTACACACAAAGAACAGTCCTTTGCTGTTTTAAAATATATAACTTTAAGGTAAGTTGCTTTGCGGCTCTTATAAAATATATAACTTGTACGTAAGTAGTCTTGCTGCTATAATATAACTATAACTTTTAGACAAGTAGTTTTGCTGTTATAATATATATAACTTTTAGACAAGTAGTTTTGCTGTTATAAAATATACAACTTGTAGGTAAGTAGCTTTGAAGCTGTTAAAAATGATACAACTTGTAGGTAAGTAGCTTTGCAGCTGTTATAAAATATACAACTTGTAGGTAAGTAGTTTTGCGGTTGTTATCAAATATATAACTTGTAGGTAATTAGCTTTGCAGCTGTTATAAAATATACAACTTGTGGGTAAGTAGTTTTGCTGTTCTAAAATATATAACTTGTAGGTAAATAGTTTTGCTGTTATAAAATATATAACTTGTAGGTAAGTATTTTTGTTGTTATAAAATATATAACTATATGCAGGTTTACTGCCTATATGCAGGTTTACTGCCTATCTGCAGGCTGTAGCAGTTAACTGCTTTTTAAAAAACTATCGGCTAGATAACGAGCTTTGTCAGTAAGGACGTGCGGTGCAAACTAGCCTTTTTTTTTCACCGCTCACTTAAAACAACGCTGGTTTACTGAATGGCTGCGTTAGCCTCAGAAAAGTGAGAGTTGAGCAACATTTTGCTCCTCATCTCACCTCAATACCAGCGTTGCTTAAGTCAGCAGCAAGCTGGCTAAACGTGCTCGTACACGATTTCCCCATAGGAAACAATGGGGCTGAGCCGGGTGAAAAAAAACACCTGCAGCCCCATTGTTTCCTATGGGAAAATACATTTTACGTCTACACCTAACACCCTAACATGAACCCTGAGTCTAAATACCCCTAATCTTATACTTATTAACCCCTAATCTGCCTCCCCCGACATCGTCGCCACCTGCATTATACTATTAACCCCTAATCTGCTGCCCCCAACATCGCCGACACCTACATTATAATTATTAACCCCTAATCTGCCGCCCCCAACGTCGCCGCCACCTACCTACAATTATTAACCCCTAATCTGCTGCCCCTAACGTCGCCGCCACTATACTAAATTTATTAACCCCAAACCTAAGTCTAACTCTAACCCCCCATAATTTAAATCTAATTTAAATAAATTAGCTCAGTTGGTAAATGCCCTGACTACAACAAAAAAGCCTGTTTAAAAGATCCAAGGTCACAGGTTCAAATCCCGGCAGGGCCGACTCAGCCCGTCATCCTTCCGAGGTCGATAAAATGAGTACCATTAAATTGGGTAATAATAACAACTATTACTATTCAGCTGCCGATTTGGTGAATTCCGAGAGCGAGCTCTGAAAAAACGCTTTGAGTCCCACTGGGAGAAAGGCGCTATATAAATACTAGTTATTATTATTATAGTTATTATAACTAAATTATTCCTATTTAAAACTAAATACTTACCTATAAAATAAAATCTAATATAGCTACAATATAACTAATAGTTAAATTATAGCTATTTTAGGATTTATTTTTATTTTAAAGGCAACTTTGTATTTATTTTAACTAGGTACAATAGTTATTAAATAGTTATTAACTATTTAATAGCTACCTAGCTAAAATCAATACAAATTTACCTGTAAAATAAATCCTAACAAATACACCTAACACTACACTATAATTAAACTAATTACCTAAACTACCTACAATTAATTACAAATAAATTGAATAAACTAAATTACGGAAAACCCCCCCACTAAATTACAGAAAATAAAAAAAGAATTACAATTTTTTTAAACTAATTACACCTAATCTAATCCCCCTAATAAAATAAAAAAGCCCCCCAAAATAATAAAATTCCCTACCCTATACTAAATTACAAATAGCCCTTAAAAGGGCTTTTTGCGGGGCATTGCCCCAGCTCTTAATAAAATTTAACTACTGTTTGCGAGGCGGGAGTGCAGCGATTTAGGGGTTAATACATTTATTAAAGTGGCGGCGATGTCCGGTAGGCAGATTAGGGGTAAATAATTGTAGGTAGGTGGCGGTGACGTTGGGGGTGTCAGATTAGGGGTTAATAAATATAATGTAGGTGTCAGCGATGTTAGGGGCAGAAGATTAGGGGTTCATAGGTATAATGTAGGTGGCGGCTATGTCTGGTAGACAGATTAGGGGTTAAACATTTTTATTTTAGTAGGAGGAGGGGGGTATCAACGGCACTGCTAGCCAAATGTAGCTTGAATACTTTGGATTCCCTACTAACCCCTTGTCGTCCTTAGTGTATGTGGGAATTATTCCCTTACAAATATTTAGGACTAGAAAAGGTGCTATGTAGTTTTCAACTTATGAAACTTAAAGTAGAGAGAAACTCTAACTCAACAGACTACATATATAGCACTCATAAGGGTTAATGTAGGGTACATCTATGAGTAGTACAAAAGACTCTATTCCTTAAGGCAAATCAGAGTTACTGATAGTCTAGTGAACTTGCGTGTTCAACGTTAAAACATAACTTTTATTGTGTCAAAATTTAATATAAAATACTGGAAATTAATTTAAAAACACTCTCAGATGCTGGAGGAACAGTAATTAACCTGTTCACATTAGATTGATTCTAGTAAAGTAGGTCATATATTGTGCTGGTTGACTACTTTGGTGTAGTTGTATCAAGTGTGTTTAAGCTGATACAGACTTATAACAAGAAGTCTTATTGAGTTATTGTGTGTATATATATAGAAAGATAAAAAGAAAGATACTCTGTAATCTTTGCTTATAGTAGTGTAGGTAAAGTATCAATTTATATATTATATTATACACAAGTGTCACTGCATATTGCGGATTGACCATATATCAGTATAGCTCTAACATTCTGGTTAAGCCCAATATTATCTGCTTATGGGTAGCATGCTCTATATATTGGAGTAGTGTAATGAGGGTACGATGTATCCTGTTAAAGAGATTAATACTATTGTAGCTGGGGGATTAACCCCCTGTGCTGATCTTTAAATACCACTTTGGTACTTTACATAAGGGGAAGTCGCCACTTGATCTACTAAGTAGTGTATTGTTTATATTACCCACACTTGTTTGGATGGCTTCTATGTTTATACGTGGAATGTTCAGTGTTGTGATTCACATACATTATTTGTAAGCTCTTAACATTTTGTTATAACCCATAAGTTGGGTGTGCTAATATAGCTTCATAGGTTTATTATAGGCTCATATGTTTGGCATAGCACTTGTATACTATGAGTTGAAGCAGTGCTAAAATTACTTCATAGGTTTGTTATAGGCTCATATGTTTGGCGCTACACTTGTATACCATGTATTAGAGCAATGCCCACTCAACTAAGTCTAAATTCAGCACACTTGTTACAAGCTCATATGTTTGGCGTAACACTTGTATAACATATATTGGATCAGTGCCCACTAAAATAAGACAGAGTTCAGCACACTTGTTATAAGCTCATATGTCTGGCGTAACACTTGTATACCGTGTATTAGAGCAGTGCCCGCTAAAATAAGTCAGAATTCAGCACACTTGTTATAAGCTCATATATTTGGAGCAACACTTGTGTACCATGTATTGGAGCAGTGCTCACTAAAATAAGACAGAGTTCAGCACACTTGTTATAAGCTCATACGTCTGGCGTAACACTTGTATACCGTGTATTAGAGCAGTGCCCGCTAAAATAAGTCAGAATTCAGCACACTTGTTATAAGCTCATATGTTTGGCGTAACACTTGTGTAACATATATTGGATCAGTGCCCACTACAATAAGACAGAGTTCAGCACACTTGTTATAAGCTCATATGTTTGGCGTAACACTTATATAACATATATTGGATCAGTGCCCACTAAAATAAGACAGAGTTCAGCACACTTGTTATAAGCTCATATGTCTGGCGTAACACTTGTATACCGTGTATTAGAGCAGTGCCCGCTAAAATAAGTCAGAATTCAGCACACTTGTTATAAGCTCATATGTTTGGCGCAACACTTGTGCACCATGTATTGGAGCAGTGCTCACTAAAATAAGACAGAGTTCAGCACACTTGTTATAAGCTCATACGTCTGGCGTAACACTTGTATACCATGTATTAGAGCAGTGCCCGCTAAAATAAGTCAGAATTCAGCACACTTGTTATAAGTTCATATGTTTGGCGTAACACTTGTGTAACATATATTGGATCAGTGCCCACTACAATAAGACAGAGTTCAGCACACTTGTTATAAGCTCATATGTCTGGCGTAACACTTGTATACCGTGTATTAGAGCAGTGCCCACTAAAATAAGTCAGAATTCAGCACACTTGTTATAAGCTCATATGTTTGGCGTAACACTTATATAACATATATTGGATCAGTGCCCACTAAAATAAGACAGAGTTCAGCACACTTGTTATAAGCTCATATGTCTGGCGTAACACTTGTATACCGTGTATTAGAGCAGTGCCCGCTAAAATAAGTCAGAATTCAGCACACTTGTTATAAGCTCATATGTTTGGCGCAAACTTTGTATACCGTGTATTGGAGCAGTGCCCACTAAAACAAGTAGAAATTCAGCCCACCTACAGATTGCAAGCTATAACAGTTCAGCTGTAACTGATGGATTTTTGTATAGTATAAAATATTCGTAGTACCACAGGCTAGTTATAAACTTATATCTGTAGCGTAATATTAGTTTTCAGATGTATAAGAGAGATATTCGTTAGTTGGATTAGGGGTATAAGCGCAGCTGATTGGATCACATACTCTGTCAAATTTCAGCATACATACAGATTGCAGGCTGCCGCAGTTCAATTGGAGCTAATGTAAATCTCACTGCTCAGTATCAGCTTAAACACACTTGATACAACTACACCAAAGTAGTCAACCAGCACAATATATGACCTACTTTACTAGAATCAATCTAATGTGAACAGGTTAATTACTGTTCCTCCAGCATCTGAGAGTGTTTTTAAATTAATTTCCAGTATTTTATATTAAATTTTGACACAATAAAAGTTATGTTTTAACGTTGAACACGCAAGCTCACTAGACTATCAGTAACTCTGATTTGCCTTAAGGAATAGAGTCTTTTGTACTACTCATAGATGTACCCTACATTAACCCTTATGAGTGCTATATATGTAGTCTGTTGAGTTAGAGTTTCTCTCTACTTTAGGTTTCATATTTTTATTTTAGTGTTTGCGATGTGGGGGGGGGGCTTGGTTTAGGGGTTAATAGGTAGTTTATGTGTGTTAGTGTACTTTTTAGCACTTTAGTTAAGAGTTTCATGTTCCGGCGTTAGCCCATAAAACTCTTAACTACTGACTTTTAAATGTGGTAGGAGTCTTGACAGGAGAGGGTCTACCGCTCACTTCTTCCAAGCGTTAGGCAAATCCCATTAAAAAGATAGGATACGCAATTGACGTAAGGGGATTTGCAGTAGCCTTGAGTCGCGGAAGAAAAGTGAGCGGTACACCTGTACCTGCCAGACTCATAATACCAGCGGGCATTAAAAAGCAGGGTTGGGACCTCTCAACACTGCATTTTAAGGCTAACGCAAGACTCGTGATCTAGTCGTATGAAAATAATTAAAAACTAAAATACTTTTATAGTATTATAATTACAGCAAGCCGCAGCCGTGACAGCCGTCAATGGTCAACTGTCTAAAACTAGTAGGCAAGTAGTTTTGCGGTTGTTATCAAATATATAACTTGTAGGTAATTAGCTTTAAAATATACAACTTGTAGGTAATTAGCTTTGAAGCTGTTATAAAATATACAACTTGTGGGTAAGTAGTTTTGCTGTTCTAAAATATATAACTTGTAGGTAAGTAGTTTTTTTGCTATAAAATATATAACTTGTAGGTAAGTATTTTTGTTGTTATAAAATATATAACTATATGCAGGTTTACTGCCTATCTGCAGGCTGCAGCAGTTAACTGCTTTTTAAAAAAAACTATAAAAATAATTAAAACTAAAATACTTGTATAGTATTATAATTACAGCAAGCAGCAGCCATGAAAGTCGTCAACTGTCAACTGTCTAAAAACTAGTAGGCAAGAAGTTTTGCGGTTGTTATCAAATATATTACATGTAGGTAATTAGCTTTGCAGCTGTTATAAAACATACAACTTGTAGGTAATTAGCTTTGCAGCTGTTATAAAATATAAAACTTGTGGGTAAGTAGTTTTGCTGTTATAAAATATATAACTTGTAGGTAAGTAGTTTTGCTGTTATAAAATATATAACTATATGCAGGTTTACTGCCTATCTGCAGGTTGCAGCAGTTAACTGCTTTTTAAAAAACTATGGCCTAGATTTGGAGTTTGGCGTTAGCCGTGAAAACCAGCATTAGAGGCTCCTAACGCTGGTTTTAGGCTAACTCCGGTATTTGGAGTCACTCAAAATAGGGTCTAACGCTCACTTTTCAGCCGCGACTTTTCCATACCGCAGATCCCCTTACGTAAATTGCGTATCCTATCTTTTCAATGGGATCTTTCTAACTCCGGGAATTTAGAGTCGTGTCTGAAGTGAGCGTTAGACATCTAACGACAAAACTCCAGCCGCAGGAAAAAAGTCAGTAGTTAAGAGCTTTCTGGGCTAACGCCGGTTCATAAAGCTCTTAACTACTGTACTCTAAAGTACACTAACACCCATAAACTACCTATGTACCCCTAAACTGAGGCCCCCCCCACATCGCCGCCACTCGATTAAATTTTTTTAACCCCTAATCTGCCGACCGCCACCTACGTTATACTTATGTACCCCTAATCTGCTGCCCCTAACACCGCCGACCCCTGTATTATATTTATTAACCCCTAATCTGCCCCCCACAACGTCGCCTCCACTTGTCTACACTTATTAACCCCTAATCTGTCGAGCGGACCGCACCGCTACTATTATAAAGTTATTAACCCCTAATCCGCATCACTAACCCTATAATAAATAGTATTAACCCCTAATCTGCCCTCCCTAACATCGCCAACACCTAACTTCAATTATTAACCCCTAATCTGCCGACCGGAGCTCACCGCTATTATAATAAATGTATTAACCCCTAAAGCTAAGTCTAACCCTAACACTAACACCCCCCTAAGTTAAATATAATTTTTATCTAACGAAATTAATTAACTCTTATTAAATAAATTATTCCTATTTAAAGCTAAATACTTACCTGTAAAATAAATCCTAATATAGCTACAATATAAATTATAATTACATTGTAGCTATTTTAGGATTAATATTTATTTTACAGGCAACTTTGTAATTATTTTAACCAGGTACAATAGCTATTAAATAGTTAAGAACTATTTAATAGTTACCTAGTTAAAATAATTACAAAATTACCTGTAAAATAAATCCTAACCTAAGTTACAATTAAACCTAACACTATACTATCATTAAATTAATTAAATAAAATACCTACATTTACCTACAATTAAACCTAACACTACACTATCAATAAATAAATGAAATACAATTCCTACAAATAACTACAATGAAATAAACTAACTAAAGTACAAAAAATAAAAAAGAACTAAGTTACAAAAAATAAAAAAATATTTACAAACATAAGAAAAATATTACAACAATTTTAAACTAATTACACCTACTCTAAGCCCCCTAATAAAATAACAAAGACCCCCAAAATAACAAAATACCCTACCCTATTCTAAATTACTACATTTCAAAGCTCTTTTACCTTACCAGCCCTGAACAGGGCCCTTTGCGGGGCATGCCCCAAGAAATTCAGCTCTTTTGCCTGTAAAAAAAAACATACAATACCCCCCCCCAACATTACAACCCACCACCCACATACCCCTAATCTAACCCAAACCCCCCTTAAATAAACCTAACACTAAGCCCCTGAACATCTTCCTACCTTGTCTTCACCCTACCAGGTTCACCGATCCGTCCTGAAGAGCTCCTCCGATGTCCTGATCCAAGCCCAAGCGGGGGGCTGAAGAGGTCCATGATCCGGCTGAAGTCTTCATCCAAGCGGGAGCTGAAGAGGTCCATGATCCGGATGAAGTCTTCATCCAAGCGGGAGCTGAAGAGGTCCATGATCCGGATGAAGTCTTCTATCAACGGCATCTTCAATCTTCTTTCTTCCGGATCCATCTTGCAGACCTCCGACGCGGAACATCCTCTTCTCCCGACGCCTACTAGCCGAATGACGGTTCCTTTAAGGGACGTCATCCAAGATGGCGTCCCTCGAATTCAGATTGGCTGATAGGATTCTATCAGCCAATCGGAATTAAGGTAGGAATATTCTGATTGGCTGATGGAATCAGCCAATCAGAATCAAGATCAATCCGAATGGCTGATCCAATCAGCCAATCAGATTGAGCTCGCATTCTATTGGCTGATCGGAACAGCCAATAGAATGCAAGCTCAATCTGATTGGCCGATCGAATCAGCCAATCAGATTGAACTTGATTCTGATTGGCTGATTCCATCAGCCAATCAGAATATTCCTACCTTAATTCCGATTGGCTGATAGAATCCTACCAGCCAATCGGAATTCGAGGGACGCCATCTTGGATGACGTCCCTTAAAGGAACCGTCATTCGGCTAGTAGGCGTCGGGAGAAGAGGATGTTCCGCGTCGGAGGTCTGCAAGATGGATCCGGAAGAAAGAAGATTGAAGATGCCGCTGATAGAAGACTTTATCCGGATCATGGACCTCTTCAGCTCCCGCTTGCATGAAGACTTCATCCGGATCATGGACCTCTTCAGCTCCCGCTTGGATGAAGACTTCAGCCAGATCATGGACCTCTTCAGCCCCCCGCTTGGGCTTGGATCAGGACATCGGAGGAGCTCTTCAGGAAGGATCGGTGAACCTGGTAGAGTGAAGACAAGGTAGGAAGATCTTCAGGGGCTTAGTGTTAGGTTTATTTAAGGGGGGTTTGGGTTAGGTTAGGGGTATGTGGGTGGTGGGTTGTAATGTTGGGGGGGGTATTGTATGTTTTTTTTTACAGGCAAAAGAGCTAAATTTCTTGGGGCATGCCCCGCAAAGGGCCCTGTTCAGGGCTGGTAAGGTAAAAGAGCTTTGAAATGTAGTAATTTAGAATAGGGTAGGGCATTTTGTTATTTTGGGGGTCTTTGTTATTTTATTAGGGGGCTTAGAGTAGGTGTAATTAGTTTAAAATTGTTGTAATATTTTTCTTATGTTTGCAAATATTTTTTTATTTTTTGTAACAGTTCTTTTTTATTTTTTGTACTTTAGTTAGTTTATTTCATTGTAGTTATTTGTAGGAATTGTATTTATTTATTGATAGTGTAGTGTTAGGTTTAATTGTAGGTAATTGTAGGTATTTTATTTAATTAATTTAATGATAGTATAGTGTTAGGTTTAATTGTAACTTAGGTTAGGATTTATTTTACAGGTAATTTTGTAATTATTTTAACTAGGTAACTATTAAATAGTTCTTAACTATTTAATAGCTATTGTACCTGGTTAAAATAATTACAAAGTTGCCTGTAAAATAAATATTAATCCTAAAATAGCTACAATGTAATTATAATTTATATTGTAGCTATATTAGGATTTATTTTACAGGTAAGTATTTAGCTTTAAATAGGAATAATTTATTTAATAAGAGTTAATTAATTTCGTTAGATAAAAATTATATTTAATTTAGGGGGGTGTTAGGGTTAGACTTAGCTTTAGGGGTTAATACATTTATTATAGTAGCGGTGAGCTCCGGTCGGCAGATTAGGGGTTAATGTTTGAAGTTAGGTGTCGGCGATGTTAGGGAGGGCAGATTAGGGGTTAATACTATTTATTATAGGGTTAGTGAGGCGGATTAGGGGTTAATAACTTTATTATAGTAGCGCTCAGGTCCGCTCGGCAGATTAGGGGTTAATAAGTGTAGTTAGGTGGAGGCGACGTTGTGGGGGGCAGATTAGGGGTTAATAAATATAATATAGGGGTCGGCGGTGTTAGGGGCAGCAGATTAGGGGTACATAAGGATAATGTAAGTAGCGGCGGTTTACGGAGCGGCAGATTAGGGGTTAAAAATAATATGCAGGGGTCAGCGATAGCGGGGGCGGCAGATTAGGGGTTAATAAGTGTAAGGCTAGGGGTGTTTAGACTCGGGGTACATGTTAGGGTGTTAGGTGCAGACTTAGGAGGTGTTTCCGCATAGCAAACAATGGGGCTGCGTTAAGAGCTGAACGCAGCTTTTTTGCAGGTGTTAGGTTTTTTTTCAGCTCAAACAGCCCCATTGTTTCCTATGGGGGAATTGTGCACGAGCACGTTTTTGAGGCTGGCCGCTTGCGTAAGCAACTCTGGTATCGAGAGTTGAAGCTGCGTTAAAAATGCTCTACGCTCCTTTTTTGGAGCCTAACACAGCCTTTTTGTGGACTCTCAATACCAGAGTTATTTTTATGGTGCGGCCAGAAAAAAGCCAGCGTTAGCTACGCGGGTCGTTACCGACAAAACTTCAAATCTAGGCCTATG
Organism: Bombina bombina; assembly: GCF_027579735.1. Taxonomy (NCBI): domain Eukaryota; kingdom Metazoa; phylum Chordata; class Amphibia; order Anura; family Bombinatoridae; genus Bombina; species Bombina bombina. The sequence continues at coordinate 1,014,206,556 of NC_069504.1, read as the reverse complement.
AAAATAATTAAAAACTAAAATACTTTTATAGTATTATAATATAATTACAGCAAGCAGCAGCCGGGACAGCCATCAACGGTCAACTAGTAAATGTAATTAAAACTAGTCTGCTGCTCTGGCCTCTCAGTCTCTCTGTGACTGTGTAAAATAATATGCTGTACTGTACTAGTAATAGTACCTTTAACTTAAAGTTTTAAACAAAATATATCTTCAGTCCACTCCACTCCCTACTCAATATCTCTAAAAGTAGTATGCTGGCTGTTAAACTAGTAAATTTAAATTAGTTTTAAAAAATTTTATCTAAACTGTACACTCCACTCCCTACTCTGTCTCTCTGGTCAGGCCTCTCAGTCTCTCTAAAATTATAAATTATGCTGCAGGTAATAACAGCAAGTCAATTAAACAATCTGCTCTGTCCACTCCACTCCCTAGTACCTACTCTGTCTCTCTGATCAGGAGTCAGGCCTCTCCTCTCACTGTGACACAGTCTTTCTAAAATTAGTATGCTGATGCTCTAACTCTAAGTACCATGCTGACTGATTGCCGGTCCAGTAACTTAAGTAATAGTAAACTACACAAGTGAACTCTAGTAAATTAAATATGCTCCTCTCCTGAGTCCTATCTACTCTGTCTCTCTCTGCTAGCCTCTACGGCTGCTGGGTCAACTGGCTGGCCTGTAACTAACTGCCTCGCCCTCAAGTTCTCTTCCCACAGTTCAAGTTGAAGATTAAGTTCTGTCTCAGTCTCAAAATGCCAAACTGGCTGCACAAAATAATTTGAGCTGCTCTCAGCTCAACGACTATCTCCGCAATGAGATTTTGCGCCATTGAGCTGGGAGGAGCTTGTCAAGCGTCATCAAGTGACTTTGAGTGATGACGCTCTACTGTGTCACTGCTGCCTGTCTGATAATCTTTAAACACCTCCCACAACTCGCACAGGCTGAAGTGTGCGATCAACAGAGTATGGGGATGGGGAGGCTGGGAGTGGCGTTGCAGGCAAATTTAGGATGTGCATAGACACACTGGTATATCTTAGCTACCGCACGTGGCACTGTATATAATAAAAAAAATTAAAACATTTTTTACATTGAAATATAAAAAACTGTTTGGATTTTATTGTTTTTTGGGCTACAAAATAAATATAATTTTTCCAGTAGGGGGGCTATTGGAAAAATTATATTTTTTTTTCTTCTTGTGGGCTGCTGGGGGGGGGGGCATGTGCGGGTGTGCTCAAATGGAGGAGCCTCCACTGAATAATACCAGCCCCTACCAGTACCCCACATCCACCTTGCTGGCGTCTGAGTAAAAAAAAGCTCTGTGTCCGTTACTGATCCAGCCATGGGCCTATTCATCTGGTCCGTCAAGAGTCACTCTCATCTCATCAGTCCATAAAACCTTTGAAAAATCTGTCTTCAGATATTTCTTGGCCTAGTCTTGTTCAGTGGTGGTCAGGTTTCAGCCTTCCTTACTTTGGCCATGTCTCTGAGAACTGAACACCTTGTACTTCTGGGCATTCCAGGTAGGTTGCAGATCTGGAATTTGACAGCACTAGAGGATAATGGGTTCCTGGTTGCTTCACGTTTGATTCTTCTCAAATCTTTGGCAGCTAATTTGTGTCTTTTTTTCTCAACCCGTTTCTTGTGAACCTGATGACTATTTGCAACAAAACTTTTGATGGTTCTGTGATCATGCCCCAATATCTTAGCAATTTCAAGAGTGCTGCATCCCTCTGAAAGACTTTTTACAATTTTTGACTTTTCAGATTCAGTTAAATCTCTTTTTTGGCCCACTTTGCCTTAGGAAAATAAGATGCCTAATAATTATGCACTCCTTGATATAAGGTGTTAATCTCTTAAGGCCACACCCTCCCTCATTACACAAATACATATCACCTACTATGCTTAAATCCAATAAGCATTGAATTTTATACAGCTTGGAGTTATACAATATGCATAAAAATGATGATTTGGTCAAAATACTCAATTGCCTAATATAGTAATTGTGGACACAATGTATATTTGTATTTGTATATATTAGTGTGTTTATTTGTATATACATATGTTTTTATATGTGTATATATGTATATATGCATGAGTATTTTTGTGTTTATATTAGTATATATGAACTGTATATACATACATATACACATATAAACACATATGTATATACATATAAACAACTATATACTTTGGAGCCTTTTAATGTGTTTTAATATGTGTTTACTGTAAATTGTTTACATTCAGTGTTGTTCACTTAGAAGAAAATGTTCTTTGTATTGTAAAATAGATATCTCTTATATATATCTAAACTTCTAAATTCATACCAAAAAATACATATGCATATCTAAATAAGTACCTGTATTTAACCCCTTAATGACCGAGGACGTGCAGGGAACGTCCTCAAAAAAAAGGCAGTTAACGCCTGAGGACGTACCCTGCACGTCCTCGGTGTGGAAAGCAGCTGGAAGCGATCCTGCTCGCTTCCAGCTGCTTTCCGGTTATTGCAGTGATGCCTCGATATGGAGGCATCCTGCAATAACCTTACATGGCCATCCGATGCAGAGAGAGCCACTCTGTGGCCCTCTCTGCACCGGACATCGATGGCCGGTATCGTTGGTGGGTGGGAGCCGACTTGGGAGGCGGGTGGGCGGCCATCGGTGTGCCGTGTGACGTCGAGGGGGGCGGGATCGGGGGCGGAACCGTCGGGGGCGCGCACGGACGCGCGCGCGTGCATGGAGGGTGGCGGGCGGGCGCGTGCACGGGGCGGGAGCGGGTGGGAACCGCTACACTACGGAAAATGAATTAAAAGTTAAAAGTTAAAAGCACAACAAAAAAAAAAACAAAAAGAGATCGTGGAGGGGTGGGGGGTTGGTTTTTGTGTGGGGGGGAAGCTACACTACAGAAACGTTAAAAAAATGTACAACAAAAACATTTTTTCTTATAAACTGGGTACTGGCAGACAGCTGCCAGTACCCAAGATGGCGCCAATTAAGTTAGAGTGGGAGGGTTATAGAGCTGTTTGGGGGGGATCAGTGAGGTTGGGGGCTAAGGGGGGACTTTTACACAGCAGCATATGTAAATATGCTTTTAAAAAACCCACCAAAAAACAAATATAGCTTTTATTTTAGTACTGGCAGACTTTCTGCCAGTACTTAAGATGGCGGGGACAATTGTGGGGTGGGGGAGGGAAGAGAGCTGTTTGGGAGGGATCAGGGGGTCTGATGTTTCAGGTGGGAGGCTGAGCTCTACACTAAATCTAATATTAACCCTGCAAGCTCTCTACAAGCTACCTAATTAACCCCTTCACTGCTAGCCATAATACACGTGTGATGCGTAGCGGCATTTAGCGGCCTTCAAAATACCAAAAAGCAATGCCAAAGCCATATATGTCTGCTATTTCTGAACAAAGGGGATCCCAGAGAAGCATTTACAACCATTTGTGCCATAACTGCACAAGCTGTTTGTAAATGATTTCAGTGAGAAACCTAAAATTGTGAAAAATTTAACGTTTTTTTTAATTTGATCGCATTTGGCGGTGAAATGGTGGCATGAAATATACCAAAATGGGCCTAGATCAATACTTGGGGTTGTCTACTACACTACACTAAAGCTAAAATTACCCCAAAAAGCTCCCTACATGCTCCCTAATTAACCCCTTCACTGCTGGGCATAATACACGTGTGGTGCGCAGTGGCATTTAGTGGCATTCTAATTACCAAAAAGCAACACCAAAGCCATATAAGTATGCTATTTCTGAACAAAGGGGATCCCAGAGAAGAATTTACAACCATTTGTGCCATAATTGCACAAGCTGTTTGTAAATAATTTCAGTGAGAAACCTAAAGTTTGTGAAAAAATTTGTGAAAAAGTGAACGATTTTTTTTATTTGATCGCATTTGGCGGTGAAATGGTTGCATGAAATATACCAAAATGGGCCTAGATCAATACTTTGGGTTGTCTACTAAAAAAAAATATAGACATGTCAATGGATATTCAGAGATTCCTGAAAGATATCAGTGTTCTAATGTAACTAGCGCTAATTTTGAAAAATAATGGCTTGGAAATAGCAAAGTGCTACTTGTATTTATTGCCCTATAACTTGCAAAAAAAGCAAAGAACATGTAAACATTAGGTATTTCTAAACTCAGGACAATATTTAGAAACTATTTAGCATAGGTGTTTTTTGGTGGTTGTAGATATGTAACAGATTTTGGGGGTCAAAGTTAGAAAAAGTGGGTTTTTTTTCAATTTTTCCTCATATTTTATATTTTTTTTTATAGTAAATTATAAGATATGATGAAAATAATGGTATCTTTAGAAAGTCCATTTAATGGCGAGAAAAACGGTATATAATATGTGTGGGTACAGTAAATGAGTAAGAAGAAAATTAGAAAAAAAGATAAAAGAAGGCGCCAACATAGTGCGGTTACCAATGGGATGGAACACGCTTAGTAAATAATACCAGGTACTCACAGGATGAAAGACACTTGAGAAGTGTCACAGGTGCCTCCTGGACTCTCAGAGTTGTCCAGCTAACTCCCACTCCACTGTGGTGGTAAGGTTCCGCTTGTCTCTACCGATTAGGATGGCTCCGCTAGTGGTTGTGGCTCCCAGCCAGTATTCCAATAGGACTCTCTTGCGGTTTCCCCAAATCCAGCTATCCAGTTAAAATCCGTGCTCTCCGGTGAGAGGTGATACAGCAAGGATAAAAGTGGTTTGTGACGGTGGTAACAAACTACAATATTGCCATTAAAAATATCAGAAAAGAAAGTTCGTGGCTGCAGTAATAAAATCAAAAAAAGACTTTATTTACACAACGTTTCTCGGTCTGTACGTGACCGTTTCCTCAGGTGCATAAGTGTATAATAAAACACATAAAAACCACGAACTTATATCAGTAATACAGCGTCTCCAAATGCATACTGCGCATGTACGTGGGTGTGTCCCCATACTGGGAGTTCCATTGGCGTTAACTAACCAATGAGGTGCTTGTAATCACACACCTCCATAATTACGAGTGTATTGGGGAATTACTTAGTGTGGTTTTAACAAATAACCCACACAGTTTTGAAAGCCGCAACGGGCCATGGTAATCAATAAATCTAATGAACAGATACAGTACAAGAAAAAGTATTATTTAAAAAAATATATACAAATATATAAAAATATATATAAAAACATATCAATAAAATGTGTAAATATACAAACTACCAGATTGGGCACACCCACTCGCTGTGTATACAAACATACTATTACTAACGTTCATGAAGTCATTAACTCTTCATAAAATTAGTCCACATACAGATGGTTAATTGCATGGATTTAGGAGAGATCTTACATGTAAAATGCAAACTATGAATATAGTAACCTATATGTAAAAAAATATATTAGAAGTATAATACGTCTCTCCCCAAAGATACGATTAATTCCATAATTTGGTTAAAAATGACAGTATTAGATAAATCCATATTCGTCTACGTGATCAGAGAGAAAATTGCTTAACCCTAAACAGAGTGATTAATAAAAAAACTTAGCTAGGGTGAATGAAAAGGATTTAGAACCCAATCCAACCTGACTGTCTGATTATAAGGACTTGTAATAACTGTGTTAGCTCATTAATGGACATTAATCATGTTGTTTCTATAAGATGCCTAGACTCAAACTGGTTATACTTATTCTGAGGTCCATAACGTGACATACATATAAATAGTAACGATATATTGTATATCAAGATACATTATTTTATAACCACATATACATGTTGATGCTAACAGGAGTCAGGAACCAAGCCCTACAAATCTAAATAAAAATACTAATTGTAATGACCTTGAATTAAAATACTAAGTGTTGGGTTTGCTATATGTGGACTATAGTTTGATCACTTGATGATGTTCATTATTCCTCATAATAGAGTGCTTATAATTATAGTAAAATTATTTAGCTAACATATACCTAGTGTATTAGATGAAAAGGGTCAAATTAAAGCTAGATGGTAATCTCACATCAATGAAGGAGGATAATAACAATAAGGTTATAATATGTCTAGCAGTATAATAATATCAGTGTGGAGCCTATATATCAGGGGTGGGTATGAAAGTCCTATATTGAACTAAATACAGAATGACTCATAGTGGATCAGTTAGTTGAAGGCCGCCATATCAATATTAGCGTTTAGGCCACCAGGGGACAGGGTGTGCATCTTCCAGATCCAAAAAGTCTCCCTTTGTCTTAAATGCAAATATCTGTTTCTACCCCATTTGGGGTACACTTGTTCTAGAGGGAATATGCTAAACACATTTGATGTATTAGTATGGCATGTATTAGCATGCCTAGGGACACTATGATTGGCAATGTTTTTACTGATATTCCTTAGATGCTCACCCCATCTTTTTTTGAGGGGTCTCGAGGTCCTACCCACATACTGGACCCCACAGCTGCATTCTAACAAATAAACTACAAAGGCCGAATCACATGTGAAGTGTGTTTTGATATGACATTTTTCCTTACTAATATAGGATGCAAATTCAGTTCTCTTGCTATTTGTGTATTGACATAATCCACAATTAGCTCTATTGCACTTAAAAAAACCTGGTTTATCTAGGAACTTGTTGCCTCTTGTGCTACTTAATTTACTCGTCAGTGATCTTTTCTTCATTACTATTTTGCTCAGGGCTAGTACATTCTTTAACGTGGGAGCTCGTCTAAAAGTACAGACAGGTGTATTACCTATACTATCCCTCAGCAGAGGGTCCCCTGTCAAAATGTGCCAGTGTTTGCCTAATATAGTTTTAATTTTATTATGGTTGTTATTGAATTGTGTTATGAATCTGACTTTCTCACTCCCTTTAATAGAACCTCCAATAGGTATAGTCTCCTTATTCTTGGCAAAGAAATCTTCTCTGCATTTATTTCTTGCTCTCTTGTAGCTAGTCTCAATAAGATCTGTGGGGTAATGTTTTTCAACAAACCTTTTCTTTAAAATATTAGCTTGTATATCAAAACTGTCTAAATCTGTGCAATTCCTACGAATCCTACAGAATTGGTTGTAAGGGATATTGTTCTTCCACGGTAAGTGGTGGTTGCTTTTATAGTTCAAATAACTGTTAGCATCCACCGACTTAAAAAAAGTTTTGGTAGAGATGTTACCTACACTGTCCCATGTTAAAATGAGATCCAGAAATTCTATACTAATCGCATCTATTTTAGAAGTGAAGTTCAGACCTAATGAATTGTTATTTAGACTATCCAAAAATTTCTGAGCCAATGATGTGTCCCCCTCCCAGATGAACAACAGGTCATCTATGAAGCGGCCATAGAAAACCAGGTTCGCCCCATATGAGGAAGGATATATATATTGTTCCTCAAAAAATCCCATAAAGAGATTAGCAAAACTAGGGGCGAACCTGGTTCCCATGGCCGTTCCCCTAATCTGCAAGTAAAATTTCTCCTGATATACGAAGTAGTTATTTTTTAATACAAAAGATATGCATTCCAAAAGGAAATCTCTTTGCTTGACTGGCATGTATATGTCCCTCTCCAAGTAATATTGGATGGCTTGAATACCCAGATGGTGTGCAATATTAGAATATAGGGCAGAGACATCACAGGTCAGCCATATCAAATTTCTTCCCTCTCTCTTTATGTGTGATAACTTATATATTAAGTCTGGTGTGTCTTTTATGTAGGATTTCAAAGTAATCACAGATTTTTTTAAAAAGGAATCCACATATTCGGATAAATTACAGGTTAAATTATCGATTCCTGATATGATGGGCCTCCCCGGGGGGTCCACCATACTCTTATGTATCTTTGGGAGGTGATAGTAATATGCCAAATTTGGTGCATAGGGTATTAAATAGTCTCTCTCTTTCTTAGTAAGTATTCCCTCTAACCAGCCTGCATCAACCATTTTAATCAAGTTAGTTAGAAATTTTGCTGTGGGATTGTATGTTAATAATTTGTAATATTCTGTGTCTAAAAGAATACGATCAGCTTCTTTGATATAATCCTTAATATTCTGGATGACTATCCCACCTCCCTTGTCCGCTTGTCTAATTGCTATATTATTGTTGGCTGCTAGTCTAGATAAAGCTGTTAATTCATAAGCATTCAAATTAGGATTCTTAATATTTTTTTCAGAAAGTTTGCCAAATTCTTCCAAAACTAGATTTTGAAATATTTCTAGACTAGTTCCTGTACAAGGAGGATTAAAGTTGGATTTAGGGGTCAAATCAGAATGTAAATAATTCTCAAATAATTCATCACATAATATCTCAGGCTCAAAATAGATAATATCTGTCAAGGGCCTTTCTGTCATTTCATTCGTTAGAATTGGTGCAAGACCAGTACCTTTGAGCTTCTTGTCACAGAAATATCTTTGGATCGACAATTTTCGCACAAATTTATTTAAATCTACAAATAATTCGAACAAATTGTGATTTCTAGAAGGACAGAAAGAGAGCCCTCTATTTAAAACTCCCACCTCCTCATTAGTTAAAACATGATCAGAAAGATTAAAGATGTTCTCCCTCATTCGTTTAAATTTCTCCTTTTGGGATGACTTAGCTCTCCCTCTGCTGCCACGTTGGCGTATGATCTTTTTTTCGGGGTAGTTGTTGCAATCTCTCTTTCTGGGCCCCTCTCTAGCTGTTTTAATCGTATCGGTGTGTGTCTTACCTGCGGGGAGTTGTAGGGTAATCTCTGTGCCTGGTGAAAAACCTGCGGGCTACTCATGGGTTCCCTCTCTTGTCTTTGTACAAAATTGCTATTGTTTGTCATATGGCTTCTAGTGTCATTAGGGTGGTTATTTCTAGGGGTATATGTGTTAGGATCCCTTGTGTTGTCTGGGAATCGATGAGATCTATAGTGATGGTGGCCAAATTCATTTTGGTGGTCCCTATTGGACCAATGTCTCCAATCTCTATTAAACTCGTTTCTAGGCGTGTAACTATAGTTTTGTTTATAACTATAGTTATAATTATCATCCCCTCTCTCATGGTGGGAGACTTGATTCCCATAGTTGGAGAGATAATTACTGTTACCCACAGAATGATTGGATATATAATTACTATTGCTAGCAGAATTCTTTCTATTTCTACTAAAATTATTATTCCTAAATTGGACATTTTTCATTTTGTCCTTGGGTTTTTTGTAATCAACTTTAACCCAGGTGTCTGGTCCAATTGCATTCGAGACAGGCTCCTGATTATCAGATTCTTCTAATTTATTCCTCGAGTGTGAGTCATATACTTTATCCTCTAAATAGTCTTGTTCATCCCTCGCTAACTTTTTAATTTTGGTGGATATAATTTTCTTTTGGAATACATCAGATTTCTCCTGTACCTCTTGGGTAAATTTAGCATAATCTGTAATGGACTCAAACTTAAGTAAACAATTTTGAATTTCCTCTATCTCTGTCTCTACTTTATTCAAAAGAGTCTCCCGAAATTCAATTAAAAGATCTATAAGTTTAAAAGAACATTCAGTTAAAATACTAAGCCATTTGGTAGTAAGTTCAGGATCATGTTTAAAAGAACACTGTTTGGATATCCTTAGACCCCTTGGTATATGCCCTTTTTCTTTATATTTACGAAGTATATCTATATCCCACCAGTGTCTATGTTCGTTCTTAAGTGCTTCCTCTAATTTGTGAAATAATTGAACCATAGATAGATCACTGGTGGATTCATTACACATATCTATAGTATTATCATTGCAGCTTAGGGCTTTTCTCTTGTTGATCCTTTGATCTTTGCTCTGCATTGTACTACTAAGTGATAAATTCTGATATGGAATAATAAGTGTACTAAATAAGAAAAATGTGTCAATAATTATAAAGTGATAAAGTTATCTGATGGAGTGAATCAAATAAATAATTATATGAGATGTGTATACACAATATAATTTTGTAATGTATTCAATGATGCCCACAATACTCTAGTGATATATAATAGTGGGTGATCGAAAGTGAACTATTATGATGTAATTAAAATATTCAAACCTAGTCGCAACCTAATCGATTCCCAAAAAAGAAGATAAAAAAAAGTGCTAGTGTATAATTAGTGCGCCAATGGTCTGAAAATCCACTGTCTGTATGACAGTGAGACACAATCACCGTGTTAAAAATCTAAATATATAACTATACGATACAAATCGTTATAGAAAAATACCCCAATCAAATTATATTAGGATACAAATGAATTCTTAAGAAACAAATAAATTCTTCTTAGATATTAAAAGTGATAACATAATATAGTGGTGTCTTTGCAGCAAACACCCCCAAAATAATAAGGTGATAAAACTGCAAGGCACTGTAAATAATGAACACAGCAATGTGATAGAATTGTAAAATATTATAGTGAAAAAGTCCCAATGATCAAAGTTCAAAGTGTTACATATATGATGGGCGTAATGTCCGAATCACAGTAGGCAGGCTCTTCTCCAAAAGATCCCTGTTGGTGACCCAGGGGTGGTTACTATATAGAAAAAAAGATAAAAGAAGGCGCCAACATAGTGCGGTTACCAATGGGATGGAACACGCTTAGTAAATAATACCAGGTACTCACAGGATGAAAGACACTTGAGAAGTGTCACAGGTGCCTCCTGGACTCTCAGAGTTGTCCAGCTAACTCCCACTCCACTGTGGTGGTAAGGTTCCGCTTGTCTCTACCGATTAGGATGGCTCCGCTAGTGGTTGTGGCTCCCAGCCAGTATTCCAATAGGACTCTCTTGCGGTTTCCCCAAATCCAGCTATCCAGTTAAAATCCGTGCTCTCCGGTGAGAGGTGATACAGCAAGGATAAAAGTGGTTTGTGACGGTGGTAACAAACTACAATATTGCCATTAAAAATATCAGAAAAGAAAGTTCGTGGCTGCAGTAATAAAATCAAAAAAAGACTTTATTTACACAACGTTTCTCGGTCTGTACGTGACCGTTTCCTCAGGTGCATAAGTGTATAATAAAACACATAAAAACCACGAACTTATATCAGTAATACAGCGTCTCCAAATGCATACTGCGCATGTACGTGGGTGTGTCCCCATACTGGGAGTTCCATTGGCGTTAACTAACCAATGAGGTGCTTGTAATCACACACCTCCATAATTACGAGTGTATTGGGGGATTACTTAGTGTGGTTTTAACAAATAACCCACACAGTTTTGAAAGCCGCAACGGGCCATGGTAATCAATAAATCTAATGAACAGATACAGTACAAGAAAAAGTATTATTTAAAAAAATATATACAAATATATAAAAATATATATAAAAACATATCAATAAAATGTGTAAATATACAAACTACCAGATTGGGCACACCCACTCGCTGTGTATACAAACATACTATTACTAACGTTCATGAAGTCATTAACTCTTCATAAAATTAGTCCACATACAGATGGTTAATTGCATGGATTTAGGAGAGATCTTACATGTAAAATGCAAACTATGAATATAGTAACCTATATGTAAAAAAATATATTAGAAGTATAATACGTCTCTCCCCAAAGATACGATTAATTCCATAATTTGGTTAAAAATGACAGTATTAGATAAATCCATATTCGTCTACGTGATCAGAGAGAAAAAGTCCATTTAATGGCGAGAAAAACGGTATATAATATGTGTGGGTACAGTAAATGAGTAAGAAGAAAATTACAGCTAAACACAAACACAGCAGAAATGTAAAAATAGCCTTGGTCCCAAACGGACAGAAAATGGAAAAGTGCTGTGGTCATTAAGGGGTTAAAAAGAAAAAGAAAATGTTCTTCAACTGGGTTTAGCGCTGTAGGTCTAAAGTGGTGTCGGTTTAGCGTGTGAGCGATAAGTGTTAGGGTATTTTCTTTAAGCGTGCGCCATTGAAGTCTATGGGGAGAAGAAGTTATCGTGGTCGCAATATCTGAAATACTGAAGTTATCGTAAATCAGGTTTTGCTCATGTGAAAATAATTTACTTTTAACTTGTAATACATGGGTTAAAAATTTACTTTGAGCAGTGTTTGCACCTACGAAAAAAATAATAAAATGCCACTTGTAATCTGGCCCTGCATTGGAGCTAAAATGTAGAAGTTTGTCTTTAGTTCTGTGCAGTTTAGCTCAGACTTATTTTGGTAACAACTTTGTGGCATTCTTGAGCTTCTCCAATTGAACTAGTTTGATCTACAGTATTTCAATGCAACAATAGGTGAGCAAAGTTAAAAACAAGAAGTAAAGGACAGAATATTGTATATTGTTGAACTGTAATCATTGTAAAACAGAGGTTTCAATATACAGTGATTAGTGAATGACTTTAGTTGTTAGACTTTCTTGTTTAAAGACTTTGAAAAACCTTAAATAGCAGGACTTCTGTCTTCTGTATTCTTTGTCAACTCTGCAACAATTTTTCTTAACTCATCTTTTGCGATGAGCAGAAAATCACTGTGTTAAAAGGATATAATTGCACTGTTTAAAAGGAAATACGTTTCTGTGCTGACTGTTGATAAGGAAATTTCTCCCTTGGTGTCCACAAAGATTCTGTCCTATATTGCAGCTGTCTCTTGGAAACACAATCTCTTGCATCAGAAAGACAAAAATATCATGGAAAACAATTACAAGGTGTTACAGACAAGATGCCTCAGGGAAAATGATCAAGAGACTGAATGGAAATGCATCGTTGTTGTTATGACGAAAACCTTGGGATTTCCTTGTTTTACCATCAGGTGCTGACATTAAGCACATTCATATTCAATGGTTATTAACCTACATGAATATGTGTATGTGCTAGTGAGAAGTTACGCATCCTGTTTTAGAGTAAAAATGAAACTTTTAATTGATGAGCATAAATAATTTATACTACTACTCAAAATCTGAAGGTATTTTTAGAGTGGACCTCAAGATGCAAGTTACATGAGAAAGGTAATTAAAACATTTTTGTTGTAAGAATGTTTAAAGTCATGGGGTATTTACTTTCAATTCAAAATTTGTTCAAATCTTTTACTTTATACAGAGGATTTTACTCTGCATTTGTATTGTGTCTAAAAGTAAGTTTATGGCATGATATATATGAGATAAGTGCTGTTGTTTTTGTAATTATAGATGCAAAAAAAATATTATCCTACTGAATATCAATAACATAAATTTTGCTTGTTATAAATTGAAAATATTTCTGATTATTTCTCTAGTTACTAAAGTTTATTACGATTTATATATAGAATATAAAGAGCAGAAATATATATTTTAAAGAGATATGAAACCCAAATTTTTCCTTTCATAATTCAGACAGGGCAAACATTTTTAAACAACTTTCTAATTTACTTTTATTATCAATTTTCTTTGTACTCTTGGTATCTTTTGCTAAAAAGCAGGGATGTAAGCTTAGGAGCCAGCTCATTTCTGGAGCAATAAATGGCAGCAGTTTTGCAAGAATGTTTTCAAGAGCACTAAAGCGCAGCACTATTTCCTGTCATGTAGTGCCTCAGACACCAGTATCAACACAGAATATCAAGGGAACAAAGAAAATTCGATAATAGAAGTAAATTGGAAAGTTTTTTTAAAATGGTACGCTCTGTCTGAATCACAAAAGGAAACTTTTGGGTTTCATATCCCTTTAACTAATACTAAGAAAAACTAATGTAAAATAAGTTTATGAAAGAAAATGATTGGTGTATATTGTGTTTTATCCTCAAATTAGAATGTTTTCAATATATTGGCATTTAAAAAAAAAAGAAAACTCAAGAAAATAATGTATGCCATATAGGGCAAGATTACGAGTGGCACGTTCACTGCAGCACGTGAGCGATATAATTTTTTTTGGCTTTATTTGCGCGAAATGGCGCACATGTTATAAGTTTAATGCAAATGTGTTTGCTTGAGCGCAATTGAATTTTAACACATGACGGCTTTTTGCAACTTCAGAGATCGCGTAAAGGGTAGGGGAAGAAAAAAGTTTCATAAAACATAACATAACTACATTAAAAAGTACAGTTACACTCATATGAACAATGTCTGTTAAATAATAATAACAAAATAATAAAAAAAGTTATAAGGACTCAAAGATAGGTGGTATTGGCTTTAACATATATTTGCATACATAGACATTTCTAAATATGTGTATGTATGTATATATGTATGTATATACTGTATGTATGTACAGATCTATTTATGTATTTTATTATCTACACATAAATACATATGTACACACATATTTACACACACATATATATATATATATATATATATATATATATATATATATATATATATATATATATACGTAATAGAAGACAGCACTCGCTGGGCTTAAGGATAATCAATAGAAGCTTTTATTTACGTGATGTTTCTGGGACAGCTCCCCTTCATCAGACCTGATCAGTCTGATGAAGGGGAGCTGTCCCTGAAATGTCACGTAAATAAAAGCTTCTATTGCTTGTCCTTAAGCCCAGCGAGTGCTGTCTTCTATTACCTTTATCTCTACCTGCATTCGACACCCTGGCAACTGGACACCTGTTTGTGCGAGTGCACCAGCCTCTGTGAATATATATGTATATATATATATATATATATATATATATATATATATATATATATATATATGTGTGTGTAATAGAGCCCTTTGCCGTCAAATACCTGACAACATGAAAAAGTGTTTTTATTAAATATTAATATAATGGTTTTAACTATGTATTTGTAAAAGTTCACATTCTAATGTTTTTAAATAGATATTTCTATATGTATCTCTGTGTGTGAATATATATATTATATATATATATATATACCTATATATAATTAGACATGTGCGTTTCGTCTCAGCTGAATTTCATTTTCGGACGAATTTTGGCCGATTCGGAGATTCGAATGCATCTGAATTTCCGAATCAGAAAATCCCGAAAAATTACGAAAATTAATAAATCAGTTTGCAAATATTCAGAATTTTTCATTTTTCTAATCTAACCTGCAGTTCCCCGACATCGCTGATACTAACTAAATCACTAAATAAAGCTATTAACCCCTAAACCTCAGTTCCCAGACATCGCTGATACTAACTAAATCACTAAATAAAGCTATTAACCCCAAAACCCCAGTTCCTCGACATCACTGACACAAAGTAAATCCCTAAATAAAGCTATTAACCCCTAAACCGCAGTTCCCCGACATCGTCAAAACTAACTAAACCTATTAACCCCAAAACCGCAGTTCCCAAACATCGCGGACATGAACTAAACCTATTAACCCCTAAACCACCATTCCCAAAATCGCCAACACTAACTAAACCTATTAAACCCTAAACCGCAGTTCCTAAACTAAGGAAACCTATTAAAAATCCTAAACCGCAGTTCCCCAACATCGCCAACATGAACGAAACCTATAAACCCCTAAACCGCAGTTCCCAAATATCGCAGACATGAACTAAACCTATTAACCCCTAAACCGCAGTTCCCAAACTTTGCAGACACTAACTAAACCTATTAGCCCCTAAACCGCTGTACACCCACATCGCCAACACTATCTAAACCTATTAACCACTAAACCGCCGGCCTCCACATCGCAACAACCTAAATTAAACTATATTAACCCTTAAACCTAACACCCCCTAACTTTAACATATTTAAAATAGACCTAAATTAAAGTTACAATTATTAACTAACTACCGATTTAAAAATAAATACAAACTTTCATGTGAAATAAAAATAAAACCTAAGCTAGCTACAATATAACTATTTACTAACTACCTAGTTAAAATAAATACAACTTACCTGTGAAATAAAAATAAAACCTAACATTAGAAAAATAATTAAACCTAACATTAGAAAAATAAAAAACCTAATATTACAAAAAAAATTAAAACTACAATTACAAAAAATAATAAACACTAAAATTACAAAGAATAAAAAAAAAATAACATTACAAATAAAAATTATTCCTATTCTAATGCCCCATTTAAAAAAACCTAACTAAAAAAAAACTAATCTACCCATTGTCCCTGGAAAGGGCATTTGTATGGTCATTGAGCTCTTTTGCGTCCCAAAGCCCTAATCTAAAAAAAACCCACAAAAAACCTAGCACTAACCCCAAAATCGATACTCACAGTTGCTGAAGTCCAGCGAAAGATCTTCATCCCAGCGGCGAAGCATCTTCATCCAGGCGGCTCCATCTTCACCCATCGATGTGCGGAGGTGGAGGTCCATCGGTCCGACGTGGAGGTCCTCTTCATGTGATCATCCACCGCACACTGAAAATTCAATGCAAGGTACCCCTTTTATATTGGCTTAAAAATTAAAATCAACCAATAGGAATTAGAGCTGCTTAAATCATATTGGCTGATTTGAACAGCCAATAGGATTTAAGGAGCTCTCATTCCTATTGGCTGATTGTGGGTTTGGGGGGTGGGGGTTTTCATTGAATCCTCAGTGTGCGGTGGACGGATGCATGAAGAGGACCTTATCCAAAATTATTTTGTATAATTTCGTTTGTTATTTTTTGTAATGGGATATTTTTTATTTTGTGGTGTTTTTTTTTTTTTTAGATTAGGCATTTATTATTTTTAATGAGCCAAAAAAGAGCTGAATGCCCTTTTAATGGCAATGCCCTTTTGGGTAGAATAGGTTTATTTTTAGTTTGTGGGTTTGGGGGTTAGGGGTTTGTAATGTGTGTTTGTTTTTCTTTTTTTGCAAAAGAGCTGTTAACTTTAGGGCAATGCCCTACAAAAGGTCCTTATTTTGTATTATTTTTTGCAATTCTAGCTTTAATTTTTTAGTAATCTTAGGCCTAGATTTAGAGTTTGGCGTTAGCCGTGAAAACCAGCGTTAGAGGCTCCTAACGCTGGTTTTAGGCTACCGCCGGTATTTGGAGTCACTCAAAATAGGGTCTAACGCTCACTTTCCAGCCGCGACTTTTCCATACCGCAGATCCCCTTACGTAAATTGCGTATCCTATCTTTTCAATGGGATTTTTCTAACTCCGGTATTTAGAGTCGTTTCTGAAGTGAGCGTTAGACATCTAACGACAAAACTCCAGCCGCAGGAAAAAAGTCAGTAGTTAAGAGCTTTCTGGGCTAACGCCGGTTTCTAAAGCTCTTAACTAATGTACTCTAAAGTACACTAACACCCATAAACTACCTATGTACCCCTAAACCGAGGTCCCCCCACATCGCCGACACACTAAAAAATGTTTTAACCCCTAATCTGCCGACCGCCACCTACGTTATCCTTATGTACCCCTAATCTGCTGCCCCTAACACCGCCGACCCCTGTATTATATTTATTAACCCCTAATCTGCCCCCCTCAACGTCGCCTCCACCTGCCTACACTTATTAACCCCTAATCTGCCGACCGCAAAGCGCCGCCACCTACGTTATCCTTATGTACCCCTAATCTGCTGCCCCTAACACCGCCGACCCCTATATTATATTTATTAACCCCTAATCTGCCCCCCACAACGTCGCCTCCACCTGCCTACACTTATTAACCCCTAATCTGCCGACCGGACCTGAGCGCTACTATAATAAAGTTATTAACCCCTAATCCGCCTCACTAACCCTATCATAAATAGTATTAACCCCTAATCTGCCCTCCCTAACATCGCCGACACCTAACTTCAATTATTAACCCCTAATCTGCCGACCGAATCTCGCCGCTATTCTAATAAATGTATTAACCCCTAAAGCTAAGTCTAACCCTAATACTAACACCCCCCTAAGTTAAATATAATTTAAATCTAACGAAATTAATTAACTCTTATTAAATAAATTATTCCTATTTAAAGCTAAATACTTACCTGTAAAATAAATCCTAATATAGCTACAATATAAATTATAATTATATTATAGCTATTTTAGGATTAATATTTATTTTACAGGTAACTTTGTATTTATTTTAACCAGGTACAATAGCTATTAAATAGTTAAGAACTATTTAATAGCTAAAATAGTTAAAATAATTACAAATTTACCTGTAAAAGAAATCCTAACCTAAGTTACAAATAAACCTAACACTAGACTATCAATAAATTAATTAAATAAACTACCTACAATTACCTACAATTAACCTAAGGGAACATCCATCCTGGCCGACGACTGAACGATGAATGACGGTTCCTTTAAATGATGTCATCCAAGATGGCGTCCCTCGAATTCCGATTGGCTGATAGGATTCTATCAGCCAATCGGAATTAAGGTAGGAATATTCTGATTGGCTGATGGAATCAGCCAATCAGAATCAAGTTCAATCTGATTGGCTGATCCGATAAGCCAATCAGATTGAGCTCGCATTCTATTGGCTGTTCCGATCCTATCAGCCAATCGGAATTCGAGGGACGCCATCTTGGATGACATCATTTAAAGGAACCGTCATTCGTCGTTCAGTCGTCGGCCAGGATGGATGTTCCGCGGTGGAGGTCTTCAGGATGCTGCCGCTTTGCTCCGGATGGATGCCGCTTGGATGAAGACTTCAATCGGATGGAAGACCTCTTCTGGCCCGCTTGGATGAAGACTTCAGCTGGATCATGGACCTCTTCAGCCCCCCGCTTGGGCTTGGATCAGGACATCGGAGGAGCTCTTCTGGACCGATCGGTGAACCTGGTATGGTGAAGACAAGGTAGGATGATCTTCAGGGGCTTAGTGTTAGGTTTATTTAAGGGGGGTTTGGGTTAGATTAGGGGTATGTGGGTGGTGGGTTGTAATGTTGGGGGGGGGTATTGTATGTTTTTTTTTACAGGCAAAAGAGCTGAATTTCTTGGGGCATGCCCCGCAAAGGGCCCTGTTCAGGGCTGGTAAGGTAAAAGAGCTTTGAACTTTAGTAATTTAGAATAGGGTAGGGCATTTTTTTTATTTTGGGGGGCTTTGTTATTTTATTAGGGGGCTTAGAGTAGGTGTAATTAGTTTAAAATTGTTGTAATATTTTTCTTATGTTTGTAAATAATTTTTTATTTTTTGTAACTTAGTTCTTTTTTATTTTTTGTACTTTAGCTAGTTTATTTAATTGTATTTCTTTGTAGCAATTGTATTTAATTAATTTATTGATAGTGTAGTGTTAGGTTAATTGTAGGTAATTGTAGGTAGTTTATTTAATTAATTTATTGATAGTCTAGTGTTAGGTTTATTTGTAACTTAGGTTAGGATTTCTTTTACAGGTAAATTTGTAATTATTTTAACTATTTTAGCTATTAAATAGTTCTTAACTATTTAATAGCTATTGTACCTGGTTAAAATAAATACAAAGTTACCTGTAAAATAAATATAAATCCTAAAATAGCTATAATATAATTATAATTTATATTGTAGCTATATTAGGATTTATTTTACAGGTAAGTATTCAGCTTTAAATAGGAATAATTTATTTAATAAGAGTTAATTAATTTCGTTAGATTTAAATTATATTTAACTTAGGGGGGTGTTAGTATTAGGGTTAGACTTAGCTTTAGGGGTTAATACATTTATTAGAATAGCGGCGAGATTCGGTCGGCAGATTAGGGGTTAATAATTGAAGTTAGGTGTCGGCGATGTTAGGGAGGGCAGATTAGGGGTTAATACTATTTATGATAGGGTTAGTGAGGCGGATTAGGGGTTAATAACTTTATTATAGTAGCGCTCAGGTCCGGTCGGCAGATTAGGGGTTAATAAGTGTAGGCAGGTGGAGGCGACGTTGTGGGGGGCAGATTAGGGGTTAATAAATATAATATAGGGGTCGGCGGTGTTAGGGGTAGCAGATTAGGGGTACATAGGGATAATGTAAGTAGCGGCGGTTTACGGAGCGGAAGATTAGGGGTTAATAATAATATGCAGGGGTCAGCGATAGCGGGGGCGGCAGATTAGGGGTTAATAAGTGTAAGGTTAGGGGTGTTTAGACTCGGGGTACATGTTAGAGTGTTAAGTGCAGACGTAGGAAGGGTTACCTCATAGCAAACAATGGGGCTGCGTTAGGAGCTGAACGCGTCTTTTTTGCAGGTGTTTGTTTTTTTTTCAGCTCAAACAGCCCCATTGTTTCCTATGGGGGAATCGTGCACGAGCACGTTTTTGAGGCTGGCCGTGTCCGTAAGCAACTCTGGTATCGAGAGTTGAAGCTGCGTTAAAAATGCTCTACGCTCCTTTTTTGGAGCCTAACGCAGCCTTTATGTGGACTCTCGATACCAGAGTTATTTTTATGGTGCAGCCAGAAAAAAGCCGGCAAAACTCCAAATCTAGGCCTATGTCTTTTTTATTTTTAATAATGTTAGGTTTTTTTTTTTTTTTTTTTTAAATATTTTTTATTGAGGATAAAAGCTTACAATTTACAAATAGAATGTGTAAGGCAAGAAGTAAAAACCAAAAATTATACTTAACAAGAAGCCAAACCCTTCTCATTAAATACAGAGGGTAGAAACACAGAATGCAAACAATAAAAGAAATCTTACAGAGTGTGTTAAATTACTCATATCATATTACAGAGAGATATAAACATTATTATGCCCACATTAGCTATATAATCCTCTTTTCTATTTATAGAACTATAGATGATACAATAAAAATTAGGAGTGACCCCCAAATGGAAATATAAAGGCTTTTAGAAAAACAGGTTCCCTCTTAAGGTAAACGATAGCTTCACGTGTACTTTTACCCTAAGGAAAGAGTAGAAAGAGGGGTTATAGGGGTCACTCAGTGATTATTGAATATATAGGGCCACTCTTGGACCCCTGCCACATATATACATGGGAATGTAATCAATATGGACTAGGAAATAACCTTGGTTGGGCAACTGTGAATAATAATTTTACAAACTAGGGAAGGAGGTCTGAAATTGGTCTTTCTAATCTAACGATATACCATCTTAGGGGATATGGATCTATAGACATACATATTCAAGATGGTATACAAATATCAGAGGAGTTGTACCACCTGTTCATTAACGCTTGTAGGGGCAGAGGGAGTAAATGAATGTAGACTATCAGTAGACTTGGAAATAAGATGAAAGTTAGCACTAATTAATAAGTAAAAAAACAGTAAGCAAGGAGTTCATGGGGTGGCACAAATGGGGGAATTGTTACAAGCCTGCCTCTGTGCATAATATCATATCATCCCAGACGACTTGATTATCTATAAACTATACGTAGCTAACTAGTAGTAAAAAACAGGATATAATCAAACGCATATTATTAACTTAAGAAAAAGTACAAACAAACTTGTATGGCCAACAGTAAGCATCCATAAACAGAGTGGAAACACTAAATATAACCGGGACATAGCTAACAAGTAACATCCATCGAGATGTGAGAGTCAATAAATCAGTCCCGCCAAGTGAGTAATTAACTCCTAAATAACATATTATTAAGTTACCCCACTCCTGATCTGGGGCACAGAAACAATTTGAGTCCGCTCAGTTGGATCTCGAGTGCAGAGGTGATCTTGCAGCGTGACTCGTATTCTGCACCAAGGAGTCCCTCTATTGTAAGCAACCACTGCTCCAGTGTGGAACTCTGAGATTCACAGCGGGTGTAAGACAACAACTCGTTCAGGACGTCTCTTAACAGCTGGGAGTCAGGGCTGTAACCATACACCATTTCACTCATATGATCTCTCTCCTCATTTTGTCCTTGATTTTGGGTCTTGGAGCGGGTCTTAACGGTAGCCGGATCACCGGACATAACCCCATGTCTTGTCTTAGCGACCCCCTCACTCTCCTTCTGTACCGACCTGTCAGCTGTACCAAGTACTGCCATATTGCTTCCCCTGCCCCGGGAGGTTGTCGCCACTCTATCTACCTGGCACATTGTCTCCGCAGGTTCCATTAAATGGGTGTCTGGTGGCAGAGCCAATTTGCCCTCCGAAGGGAGCAGTAGCCTTGGTGTTGCGGTTTTACTCAGACTCCCCCATGTTAGATGTAAGGTCTCTGTAAAGCGCGAAATGTGGTCTTGAAATAAACAGTCCACCAACTTCAGCAGTTTTACGTGGTTCAACTCCATTAGTATGATAAAGTTCACAGTATTTGCTGTGTTGTACGGCTAAAATTCAGCTCTTGTAGCTGCTCAGCTATTTCAGCTGCCGGACCTGACTTATCAGGAAATTGGGGAGGGCGAATGAGGATCCAGGCCGATGTTAGGCCTCCGCTGCGTACCTCATTAGGTCTGGTCTGCAGGGCTGGAAAAAACTGTAAAATACTGCTCCGTTAGAGGTAGACAGCACAATAGTACTTGAAGAAGCCTTGAATTTTAGTGCTAATGAGCGATAAACAGCGGATTTATCTGCCCAGATTCACAGCCATAGACAAAAAGCAGCCATTCTAGTCGGTGTTCGGACACGCCCCCCAATAATGTTAGGTTTTATTATTTTTAGTAATGTTAGGTTTTATTAGTGTAAGCTTAGGTTTTATTTTTATTTCACAGGTAAGCTTGTATTTATTATTTTAACTAGGTAGTTAGTAAATAGATATATTGTAGATAGCTTAGGTTTTATTTTTATTTCACAGGTAAGTTTGTATTTATTTTTTAATAGATAGTTAGTAATTGTAACTTTTATTTAGGTCTATTTTAATAATGTTAAAGTAAGGGGGTGTTAGGTTTAGGGGTTAATATAGTTTAATTTATGTTGTTGCGATGTGGGGGCCAGCGGTTTAGGGGTTAATAGGTTTAGTTAGTGTTGACGATGTCGGGGGAACTGTGGTTTAGGGGTTAATAGGTTTAGTTAGTGTCGGGGATGTTTGGAAACTGCGGTTTAGGGGTTAATAGATTTAGTTAGTGTCAGCGATGTTTGGAAACTGCGGTTTAGGGGTTAATAGGTTTAGTTAGTGTCAGGGATGTTTGGGAACTGCAGTTTAGGGGTTAATAGGTTTATTTAGTTTTGGCTATGTCAGGGAACTGTGGTTTAGGGGTTAATAGGTTTAGTTAGTGTTGGCGATGTTGGGGAACTGCGGTTTAGGGGTTAATAGGTTTAGTTAGTGTTGGTGATGTTTGTGAACGGCGGTTTAGGGGTTAATAGGTTTAGTTAGTGTCGGTGAAGTTTGGGAACTGTGGTTTAGGGGTTAATAGGTTTAGTTAGTGTCGACGATGTTTGGTAACTGCGGCTTAGGGGTTAATAGGTTTATTTAGTTTTGGTGATGTTGAGGAACTGTGGTTTGGGGGGGTGCGGTTTAGGGGTTTATAGGTTTAGGTAGTGTTGGCGATGTGGGAGGGTTGTGTTTAGGGGTTAATAGGTTTAGTTAGTGTCGCCAATGTCGGGGAATGGCGGTTTAGGGGTTAATAGCTTTATTAGTGATTTAGTTAGTGTCGGCGATGTGGGGGGGTGGTTTAGGGGTTAATAGGTTTAGGTAGTGTTGGCAATGTGGGGGTGTGGTTTAGGAGTTAATAGCTTTACTTAGTGTCCGCAATGTGGGTGGCGGCGGCGGCGGCTTTAGATAATTTTGTTTTGGCAATCGCTGGCAAATTAGTTATGTTTAATGAAATCGTTTTTTTGGATCCTTTCGTTTTTACGGATCCATTCTTTATTCATATGCATTATTCTATTCTAAACTTCAGAATAGAATAATGCATATGAATAAAGAATGGATCAGAAAAAATTATTAGCTTAACTAATTTGCCAAAACAAAGTTATTTATTTAACTAATGAAAACGAAATGAAAGACATTTTTTAGCAACGCACATGTCTATATATAATAATATATATTCATATACATAGATAGATGAATTATGAAAAAATAGAACATTTTCTTTTATGTGAAGAACATTGGAAATGTCATGTCAAGTATAGCACTTTTGAACAAACATGGTCAGTTTAGCGTGCAAGTGTGAGTGTTTTTTTCCAATTTGCGCACTTCATTGAAGTCTATGGGAGAATACGCTAACACAGTCGTGATATTCAAAGTTCGACTTTTTGCGCACTTTGAGATTTCACTCTCGAGCTAACTTTTTACTTTTAACTTGTAATACGAGCACCCCCAGCGTTTAAAAAGCCTCCGTCTAGTAAAGTTAATTCGCAAGCGCGAGCACAAAGAGCACGCAATTCGTAATCTAGCCCATAAAGAGTAACTTTGTATTATATTCTAATAATATTATTATATTACCTATCTTTTATATCATAAATCCGGCATTAGCAGGCAAGAAGTGAGCGTTGAGCAAAATTGAGCTCCATACCGCCCTCCAATACCAGCACCACGGTGAGATAGTTTTACGTGCTCATGCACAATTTCCCCATAGTCATCAATGGGGAGAGCCAGCTGATAAAAAGTCTAACACCTGCAATAAAGGAGCGTAAAGCTCCGTAACGCAGCCACATTGATTCCTATGGGGAAATAAAAAGTTATGTTTACACCTAACAACCTAACATGAACCCTGAGTCTAAACACCCCTAATCTACCGCCCCCAACATCGCCGATACCTACATTACACTTATTAACCCCTAATCTGCCGTGCCGACATCGCCACCACCTACAGTACACTTATTAACCCAGAATCTGCCGCCCCAAACGTTGCCGCCACCTACCTACACTTATTAACCCCTAATCTGCTGCCCCCAACGTCACCGCCACTATACTAAAGTTATAAACCCCTAAACCTAACCCTAAGTCTAACCCTACCACCCCCTTACTTTAATATAATTAAAATAAATCTAATAAAAAATTCCTATTGTTAACTGAATAATAATTATTTAAAACTAAATACTTACCTGTAAAATATACCCTAAGTTAGCTACAATATAACTAATAGTTACATTGTAGCTAGCTTAATTTTTATTTTTATTTCACAGGCAAGTTTGTATTTATTTTAACTATGTAGACTAGTTAGTAAATCATTATTAACTATTTACTAGCTACCTAGCTAAAATAAATACAAATTTACCTGTAAAATAAAACCTAACCTGAGTTACACTAACACCTAACCTTACACTACAATTAAATAAATTACATTAATTAAATACAATTAACTGAAATACAAAAAAATAACAAACACTAAATTACACAAAATAAAAAAAGAAATTATAAAATATTTAAACTAATTACACCTAATCTAATAGCCCTATCAAAATACCCCCCCCCCCAAATAATAAAACCCCTAGCCTACAATAAACTACCAATAGCCCTTAAAAGGGCTTTTGCGGGGCATTGCCCCAAAGAAATCACTCTGTTACCTGTAAAAAAAAATACAAACACCCCCCAACAGTAAAACTCACCACCCACACAACCAACTCTCCAAATAAAATCCTAACTAAAAAACCTAAGATCCCCATTGCCCTGAAAAGGGCCTTTGGATGGGCATTGCCCTTAAAAGGGCATTTAGCTCTTTTTTGATGCCCAAAAGCCCTAATCTAAAAATAAAACCCAACCAATAAACCCTTAAAAAAGCCTAACACTAACCCCCAAAGATCCACTTACAGTTTTTGAAGACCCGACATCCATCCTCAACGAAGCAGCAGAAGTCCTCATCGAAGCTGGCAGAAGTCTTCATCCAAGCGGGCCAAAGTCTTCATCCAAGCCAGCAGAAGTCTTCAGACAGCATCTTCTATCTTTATCCATCCGGCGCGGAGCAGCTCCATCTTCAAGACATCCGCATGGAGCATCCTCTTCTTTCCACGGCAACTGAAGAATGAAGGTTCCTTTAAGTGACGTCATCCAAGATGGCGTCCCTTGAATTCCAATTGGCTGAAAGAATTATAGCAGCCAATTGGAATTAAAGGTGGAAAAATCCTATTAGCTGATCCAATCAGCCAATAGGATTGAGCTGCAATTCTATTGGCTGATCAAATCAGCCAATAGGATTGAGCTCGCATTCTATTGGCTGATTGCATAAGCCAATAAGATTTTTTCACCTTTAATTCCGATTGGCTGATAGAATTCTATCAGCCAATCGGAATTCAAGGGACGCCATCTTGGAGGCCTTCCTTTAAAGGAACCTTCATTCTGGAAGAGCCGTCGGAAGAAGAGGATGCTCCGCGCCGGATGTCTTGAAGATGGAGCTGCTACACGCTGGATGGATGAAGATAGAAGATGCCGTCCGGATGAAGACTTCTGCCGGCTTGGATGAAGATTTTGGCCCACTTGGATGAAGACTTCTGCCGGCTTTGATGAGGACTTCTGCCACTTCATTGAGGATGGATGTCAGGTCTTCAAAAACTGTAAGTGGATCTTCGGGGGTTAGTGTTAGGTTTTTTTAAGGGTTTATTGGGTGGGATTTATTTTTAGATTAGGGCTTTTGGGCACCGAAAAAGAGCTAAATACCCTTTTAAGTGCAATGCCCATCCAAAGGCCCTTTTCAGGGCATTGGGGAGCTTAGGTTTTTTTAGTTAGGATTTTATTTGGGGGGTTGGTTGTGTGGGTGGTGGGTTTTACTGTTGGGGGTTGTTTGTATTTTTTTTTTACAGGTAAAAGAGCTGATTTCTTTTAGGCAATGCCCCGCAAAAGGCCCTTTTAAGGGCTATTGGTAGTTTATTGTAGGCTAGGGTTTTTTATTTTATTTTGGGGGGGCTTTTTTATTTTGATAGGGCTATTAGTTTAGGTGTAATTTGTTTAAATATTTGATCTTTTTTTTTTGTGTAATTTAGTGTTTGTTATTTTTTGTAATTTAGTTAATTATATTTAATTAATGTAATTTATTTATTTGTAGTGTAAGGTTAGGTGTTAGTGTAAGACAGGTTAGGTTTTATTTTACAGGTACATTTGTATTTATTTTAGCTAGGTAGCTAGTAAATAGTTAATAACTATTTACTAACTAGTCTACCTAGTTAAAATAAATACAAACTTGCCTGTGAAATAAAAATAAAACCTAAGCTAGCTACAATGTAACTATTACTTATATTGTAGCTAGCTTAGGGTATATTTTACAGGTAAGTATTTAGTTTTAAATAATTATTATTCAGTTAATGATATGAATTTATTATTAGATTTATTTTAATTATATTAAAGTATGGGGTGTTAGGGTTAGACTTAGGGTTAGGTTTAGGGGTTTATAACTTTAGTATAGTGGCGGCGATGTTGGTGGCAGCAGATTAGGAGTTAATAAATGTAGGTAGGTGGAGCGATGTTAGGGACAGCAGATTAGGGGTAATAATATTTAACTAGTGTTTGCGATGCAGGAGGGCGGCGGTTAGGGGTTATTATGTTTATACTAGTGGTGGCGATGTCCGGAGCGGCAAATTAGGGGTTAATAATTTTATTTTAGTGTTTGCGATGCGGGAGAGCCTCGGTTTAGGGGTTAATAGGTAGTTTATGGGTGTTAGTGTACTTTTTAGCACTTTAGTTATGAGTTTTATGTTACGGCGTTGTAACATAAAAGCCATAACTGCTGACTCTTAAGTTTACGTTATGGATCTTGTAGTTTTAGGCTGTACCGTTCACTTTTTGGCCTCCCAGGCAAACTCGTAATACCGGCACAAAGGAAGTCCCATTGAAAAAGGACTTTTTGAAAGCTGCAGTAGTTAAGTTGCATTCCAGCCAAAAAAGTGTGCGGTGCAGCTAAACCTGCAAGACTTGTAATACCAGCGGTAATGAAAAAGAGCCATAACACTGCTTTTCACCCATACCACAAAACTTGTAATCCAGCCGTAATTTAGTGGTAACTAAACAAATATCCATATTTTCATTATGAATAAAGATATTTCCATATTTATCTTGAAAAGGTTTCAATATGGACATGAAACATTTGTAGTTGATGGATTTTAATTGAAGATCAATAAAGAATTTTTTTTTACTATTTGTTATAAAAACTTATGAGTGCTTTTCTACCCTCCTGAACTGTATATATATATATGAAATTATATTTTGTTTCTATTTTTTACAGTATCTTTTTATAATTATTATTAATATTTAATATTTCAATAACACGCATTGAGGTTAGCAATTCTTCATGTACACTAACTCAACACTGCGTTAGCCCTAAATGGCAAAATGCAAAGCTCTAAACGCATATTTTACATATAGAAATATGTATTTACAGTAAAATTTACATTGTTTTGTAAAGGAAGATTGGAATGTTTTTTTTTTCTTAATTGCTCTCCATTGACTTCTATGTGGTGAATATGTCCTTTGGTTATCACTCGTCAAGTGTTGCTTGTGCGCAAACTTTTTATTTTCAACTTGTAATATGTGCGATACCCGGTGGGTGCAAGAAGAATACTTTTAGCAAAGTTTAAGCTTGTGTGAAAGAGCTAAATATAGCCTGCAATATGCAATCTGGCCCTTAATGAGATAAACAGATCTTAAGTTAAAATTTGCCTTTCAAAAATTCTTTGAGTGACCTTGCAATACTTATAAGACTTCATAGATAATCTCACTAGAACTGAGAGCTTTAGAGAATTGGGACCTTAGTCTTTCATTATATAAATTCTCCTTTCAACTCACCTGAAACAATAGTAAAGTAGCACGGATGTTAAGACCGCTGCTTCTTAACATGTCCACCACCTAAAATGTGGCGGATTTAAATTATTCTGATCCAATTGCTAGCGGCCAATTGAACAGGGGCGGTATAGCACAAGCAATGCTTGTGCAATGTTAAATACGAACAGTGTATGCTGTATGCTCGTAGCGAGGTATGGCAGACATGATTCACAGTAGCAAATCACGTCTGCCTGACTTTTTTCATCAATGTTGCCCATTCTATCTTTATTCCATACAATTCTAGAGTAAGAATACTCTGAATCTCCCACCAATATTTAGAGACAATATACACCAGTAGTTCTTAATGTCTTTTGAGAAAGAATATACACAAATTTGAAAGTTCCCAGCTAATTAAAATAAAATGCATTGTGCCAAACTAAAATTAAGGAATTGCCTAACATTGAAAAATAAAGTACAAAGAGGCACACAGCTACTATTATTGGATTTTATAAAAAGCTTTATGACAGGAATGTAGAGAGTATTAGTTCACTTATACCTCTTTATAAAGGAGTGTTGCTAAAGTATTAAATTATACTTTGTACTTTGTAATTATAGCACCCGTGATACAGAAGTGCACAAGGCAGAAACTATGTAAGCCATGTTACACCTTATATCTTCAGAGCAACCACTTTGGCTTCCATGGTACTTATTACTATATTTAAAGTTAGCAACAGCCAACTTCTCCCTAATAACCAATCCATCATCACTTACTATCATTTCTAATATCTCATCCCAAAAAACTGAGCATTAAGAATTTTCTACTCATGATCAAGCTATTACAATAATGGGATGGCTCACTGGCACTATGATTTTCATTGGTTAATGTGTTTCAACAATCAGTATTTATCTTTTTTTTAATAAATAGGAGAGAACCAACAGTAGACCCTAACACAACAAGGGACTGACTAAGCATGAACATCTACTTATAATCAAGAAGCTAAAGAAATAAGATTTTTCAGCCATACTTCAGGTAAGTAGACTTTAGGCAGTGGAAATGGTCAGAGTATGTTTTTGGGATTGCATTTTAGTGGGGTGGTGTGTTATGGGGATGCTTGCATAGAACGGGGGAAGATCTTGATGAGAGGAACAGGTATTGGAGTCTATTAAAGTTGTGCAGTATTTGCAATGGGGATGTCATGTAAGGGGGCTTCATTAGGTGGTTGTGGAGTATTGCAGTGAAATAAAGGGTTGAACAAAACAGTATTAGCCATTTAGTTTTTGTTGAGGGTGGGGTGAGGTCATTAGTAGGATTACTCTAGTGATAGTAAAGCGAGTGAGGATGAATTTTTCATTTTGAGTGTCTGCACTGGCTTTTTTTTAAAGGCTGGTTTAACTAGTTTCTGATAAAAATAATGAAACAACAGCAAAAAGAGGATTGGGCTATAGAACTACATGTAGTAACTTTCAAACAGCTAGATTATGAGTTTTGAGCGCTATAGGGAAAGTAACGACCGCCACAAAAGCGGAGGTATTTAACCTCCCTATAGCGCTGCTATTACAGGTTTTGTAAAACCCGGCTAGCGCAGGCGATATGGTTGTGTTGAGCTCTATACCTCACCCAAATACAAGCGGTGTTTTGACATGCTCGTGCACAATTTCCCCATAGCCATCAATGGGGAGAGTCAGCTAAAAAAAAGCCTAACACCTGCGATCGTGGAAACAAAAACTCCGTAACACAGCCCCATTGAAGTTAAATACTTATCTGTAAAAAAAAAACCTAAGCTAGCTACAATATAACTAATAGTTATATTGTAGCTAGCTTAAGTTTTATTTTTATTTCACAGTTAAGTTTGTATTTATTTTAACTAGGTAAACTGGTTAGTAAATAGTTATTAACTATTTACTAACTACCTAGTTAAAATAAATACAAAGTTACCTGTAACTTAAATCCTAACCTGTCTTACACTAAAACCTAACATTACAATAAAATAAAATAAATTAAATTAATAAAATACAATTATCTAAATTACAAAAAAAACAAACTAAATTACATAAAATAAAAAATGAAATTATCAAAAATAAAAACAAATTACTCCTAATCTAATAGCCCTATCAAAATAAAAAAGCCCTAACAAAATAAAAAAAAAACCTAGCCTACACTAAACTGCCAATTGCCCTTAAAAGGTCCTTTTGTGGGGCATTGCCCCAAAGAAATCAGCTCTTTTACCTGTAAAAAAATACAAACACCCACCAACAGTAAAACCCACCACCCACCCAACCAAACCCCTCAAATAAAAAACTAAAAATCTAAATAAACCTAAGCTAAACATTGCCCTGAAAAGGGCATTTGGATGGGCATTGCCCTTAAAAGGGCATTTAGCTCTTTTACATTGCCCAAACCCTAAGCTAAACCCCCCCCCCACCACCCAATAAACCCTTAAAAAAACCTAACACTAACCCCCGACGATCCACTGACAGTTTTCGAAGACCGGACATCCATCCTCATCCAGGCAGCAGAAGTCTTCATCCAAGCGGGAAGAAGTCTTCATCCAAGCAGGCAGAAGTCTTCATCCAGACGGCATCTTCTATCTTTATCCATCCGGCGCTGAGCGGGTCCATCTTCAAGACATCGGGCATGGAGCATCCTCATCTTAAAATCGTCGCTGGAAAATGAAATTTCCCTTTAAGTGACGTCACTTACATTCCGATTGGCTGATAGAATTCTATCAGCCAATAGGAAATAAAGGGGAAATTATCCTATTGGCTGATTGGAACAGCCAATAGAATGAGAGCTCAATCCTATTGCCTGATTGCAACAACCAATAGGATTTTTTCCCCTTTAATTTCTATTGGCTGATAGAATTCTATCAGCCAATCGGAATCTAAGGGACGCCTTCTTGGATGACGTCATTTAAAGGAAATATCATTTTCCAGCGACGATTGTAAGAAGAGGATGCTCCGCGCCGGATGTCTTGAAGATGGACCCACTCCGTGCCGGATGGATGAATATAGAAGATGCCGTCTGGATGAAGACTTCTGCCCGCTTGGATGAAGACATCTGCCACCTGGATGAGGATGGCTGTCTGGTCTTCAAAAACTGTAAGTGGATTGTCGGGGATTAGTGTTAGGTTTTTTTAAGGGTTTATTGGGTGGGTTTCATTTTTAGCTTAGGGTTTGGGCAATGTAAAAGAGCTAAATGCCCTTTTAAAGGCAATGCCCATCCAAATGCCCTTTTCAGGGCAATGGTTAGCTTAGGTTTATTTAGATAGGTTTTTATTTGGGGGGTTCGGTTTGGTTGGGTGGGTAGTGGGCTTTACTGTTGGGGGTGTTTGTATTTTTTTTTACAGATAAAAGAGCTGATTTCTTTGGGGCAATACCCCGCAAAAGGCCCTTTTAAGGGCCATTGGCAGTTTAGTGTAGGCTAAAGTTTTTTTTTTTTTTGGGTGGGCTTTTTTATTTTGATAGGGCTATTAAATTAGGAGTAATTCATTTTTATTTTTGATAATTTCGTTTTTTATTTTGTGTAATTTAGAGTTTATTTTTTTGTAATTTAGATAATTGTATTTTATTAATTTATTTTATTTTATTGTAATGTTAGGTTTTAGTGTAAGGCAGGTTAGGTTTTATTTTACAGGTAAATTTGTAATAATTATTTACTAACTAGTCAACCTAGTTAAAATAAATGCAAACTTACCTGTGAAATAAAAATAAAACCTAAGATAGCTATAATATAACTATAAGTGTTAAATAGGAATTAGTTAGGTAATAATTGTAAGTTTTATTTAGATTTATTTTAATTATATTTTTAGGGGGTGTTAGGGTTAGACTTAGGCTTAGGGTTACGTTAGGGTTAGGGTTAGGGGTTAATATATTTATGTAGTGATGTGGGTGGCCAGAGGTTTATGGGTTAATAGTTTATTTTAGTATATTTCATTGCGGGGGGCTTGCGGTTTAGTGGTTAATAGGTTTATTATAGCGGCGGTGTTGGCGGACGGCCGATTAGTGGTTAATAACATTTAAATAGTGATTGCGATGCGGAGGAGTGGCGGTTTAGGGGTTAATAGGTTTATTATAGTGGCAACAATGTCGGGGAGTGGTGGAATAGAGGTTAATACATTTTTTAATTAGCAGCGATGTCCGGAGAGGCAGATTAGGGGTTAATATTTTTATTTTAGTATTTGTGAAGCGGGAGGGCCTCGGTTTAGGGGTTAATAGGTAGCTTATGGGTGTTTAGTGTACTTTGTGACAGTTTAGTTATGAGTTATATGTTACAGCTTTGTAGCATAAAACTCATAACTACTGACTTTAGATGGCGGTACGAATCTTGTCAGTATAGAGTGTACTGCTCACTTTTTGGCCTCACAGCAAAACTCGTAATACCGGCGCTATGGAAGTCCCATTGAAAAAGGACTTTTTTAAAAGTGCGGTACTGACGTTGTGTGACGGCCAAAAAGGTGTGCGGTACACCTATACCTACAAGACTTGTAATAGCGGCGTTAGGGAAAGAGCATCGTCATGAAGCATAACTATGCTTTTTCACTCATAATGCAAAGCTCCTAATCTAGCTGACAGACATTAATAGTTAGTTGTCACTACATTTTCACAGCTGCCACAATTTTCAAGCTGCTTTTTATGTGGGCAACACATTGTAACTACAAACTATTTTAAGTATGAACATGTGAAAGGAAGAGTCCTCCTAGAATAGATCTTAATATTTCTTCTCACTGAAGCCCTGATATTCCAAGGTCCCCCAGCTAAGTTAAGACTTTACAGGGGCTTAACTCACTGAGTATTCAAAAGAAAAAGGACGGAACTCTCCATCACTGCGAGATCTCTCTCATTTCTATTTAGGAGAGACAAGCCCAGTGCAATACAATATTATTTTATGTAACTTAGGTGGTGTTAGGTTAGAAGTCTTTGGGAGGTTAGCTGTTAGGTAGCTAAGTAGTGTAGGGATAGTTTGCGTTGGGGTTTGTGGCGGTTTAGGGATTAGTAGGTTATGGGGTTTCTTGCATTTGGTGGGTGTGGTGGTTTAGGGGTTAATCGGCTAGGGGGATTCTTGCGTGGGGAGTTGTGTCAGTTTAGAGGTTAATAGGATAGGGGTTTCTTACATTGGGGGGTTGTGGTGGTTTAGGGGTTAATAGTTCAGGAAGTTTATTGCGGTGGGCTATTGGTGGTTTAGGAGTTAAGTAGTGAAGGGATTGTTTGTTGTAGTGGGTTATTTCAGTTTAGGGGTACATAGGTATATTCATTAGGCTAGGTGCTATATATTTAAAAGGGATACTTTGCTTTACATCGCCAATGTTGGTGCCGATGCTGCTACTCTGCAATGTATAGTAAAACGCCTCTTTGCGAAGCTGCATTTAAACAGTAATGTCGGCACTTTTGAATATTTCACCGGTTTTCTCATTGCAACACTTTTAATCCTCAGGGCCTATATGTGACGAACATTGTAATGTGAAATATTCATAACTCCTGTCGGGTTAGCGCTTGAGCGATAGGTGTTAGTTTTTTCTTCTGTGCTCTTCATTGACTTGTAGAAGGAGAAGTTAACGCAGTTGTAATATTTGGTTAACACGTGTCGGATTTTGCTCAAGTGCAAACATTTTACTTTCAACTCGTAATAAGCGCAGTACCCAATTCATCCAAAAATCCTCTGTCTGCAAAAATGTATGCTCGAGCAGGAGCACTAAATAGCACTCCACTTGTAATCTAGGCCTAAAAAAAAGGCCCTTGTTGTAGCCTTTGCTCTGGGTATCATTGAGGTTTAGTTGTGCCCCTGCTTAGGAGCTTTACAATCATCAAACCTATTTTTCACAGACTTGATGAACCTTTTCTGGTCTAATTTGAGACATCAATGCATATTTATTTCCATTTTAAAAGGACAGCCAAGTCCAAAATAAACTTTCATGATTCAAATAGGACATGTAATTTTAAACAACTTTCCATTTTACTTTTATCACCAATTTTGCTTTGTTCTCTTGGTATTCGTAGTTGAAAGCTAAACCTAGATAGGCTCATATGCTAATTTCTTAGACCTTGAAGGCTGCCTCTTATGTGAATGCATTTTTTTTTCACCAGTAGAGGGCGTTAGTTCATGTGTGTCATATAGATAACATTGAGCTCACCCACGTGAAGTTACCTAGGAGAAAGCACTGATTGGCTAAAATGCAAGTCTGTCAAAAGAACTGAAATAAGGGGGGGTTTGCAGAGGCTTAGATACAAGGCAAACACAGAGGTAAAAAGTGTATTATAACCATATGGGTTATGCAAAACTGGGGAATGGTAATAAAGGGATTATCTATATTTTTAAACAACAAAAATTCTGATGTTGACTGTCCCTTTAACTTTCACCACACATGCTACAAATACATTTTAAAACATTTCAAAAGTTTGTTTGTTTTATCCAAAACTAGTTCACAATATGGTTGTTCAGTTCAGCTGATTTTTTTTTTTTTTTTTTTTAATGGGAACTAGATTAGGCAGAAACCAAAGTTAAACTTACTTACTTGTTGGTTGTCACATTAGAAACAACTTTAAAACACCCAGAATACATTTCAGTTTCACTTCCATTCAGATCTAATTGAAAATTTTGTATCAGTACCAGGTACTCCTTTGTTAACCGTAATGTCCTTTTGTAATATCCTGAATTTCAGAGAGCCTCATTACTTTCTATGGGAAGCAATTGTCACATACATTTGAAGCTTTAGTGCTCCATTTATGAAGCAGCGAGCCTGAAACGGAAGTTAAGAATCAGCAGTCATAGGGCCGCTGCTCCTTAACCTGTCCGCCACTATCCTGATCGGAATGATTGACAGCCCCTGCATTCGACCGTTTGGCTGCCAGTGAGAAGGGGGCAGCATTGTACAAACATTTCACTAAATGATAGCGTATGCTGTCGGCATTTAGTGATGTTGAGCTTAAATGATTCGCTATAGCGAATCATGTCTGCTCGCCATTTAATAAATGTATCCCATAGCCTCTATTTCTTAGAGATTTCTCTTCATTGATTTCTCTGAGGTCTAGGGTCTTATTTTTTCTGCAAACCTTAGATTTTCTGAGAATCTACAGGAAAGTGTATGTTAAAAAACCCATGGAAGACCTAAATCATCTTTCTTTTGTAGTACAAGAGATTATAATTTTTCTTATTTCATAGAACTAATGAGTACGGTCTAGAATTTAATACATTTTACAAGAATGTGTCTAATGTGTTTCGGATAATAATAATGACAAAGTTAATGGAGTGTTCCTAAAATATAAACATCTGTCTTTTCTTACATCACAATTAAAACATGTGAATCAGTTTTGAATGTTCTTAAACCAAATTGAAAGATAACTTTTTGTAGACTGTTTAGCTGTAAATCTAAACTATGAAACGTTATGACAAGGTATTTGTCACCACGGAATGTTGAGCATCTTTTACCATACATAGGGCTTGATTACAAGTGGAGCGCTAAATATTGTTTGCGTGCAAGCGATATTAGAGCTCAACTTTGTAATACCAGCGCATGCTAATGTGTACTGGAATTACAAGTTAAGCGCAATGTGAACGCGACCTCGCATTCGCATTATTAGGAAGCATTATGCTTATGAGAATTCTTTGTTTGTTGATGTTTTAGATCAGCAGTGTACATGCTCAGTTCACTTATTAATTAATATGTAACATCATCATTTTCTTGTTTAATAACAAGTTAAACGCAAAGCTCGATTCACAGCTTTAAACTATAGAACTAGCATATCTGAATATTATTCTGTTTTATGGGACTTGCCTGTGATATTTTATATGTAAATTGTTGTTTTTTAAATTTAGATGAAGCCAAAGGTTGTAAAAAAATAATAATTTTCCAATTAATTAAAAAGCATTTTTTGGATTGAGAAAATAAAAATAAGTGTCCTCAATTTTTGAGCACCAATCTTACCTGAAAAATGACTTAAAGGGAGAATTAGCTCAGACAAGCAGTTGATAAGAGTTCATTGTATGCAAAGCAACTTCAAGTACATCATCTTAAAGGGACACGTAACCCAAATTTGTTCTTTCGTGATTTAGATAGAGCATGCAATTTTAAGCAACTTTCTAATTTACTCCTATTATCAATTTTTCTTCATTCTCTTGCTATCTTTATTTGAAAATGAAGGCATCTAAGCTTTTTTTTCTTGGTTCAGAACTCTGGACAGCCCTTTTTTATTGGTGGATGAGTTTATCCATCAATCAGCAAGGACAACCCAGGCTGTTGACCAAAAATGGGCTGGCATCAAAACTTACATTCTTGTATTTCAAATAAAGATATCAAGAGAATAAAGAACAATTGATAATAGGAGTAAATTAGAAAGTTGCTTAAAATGTCATGCTCTATCTGAATCACGAAAGAAAAAAATTGCATTTAGTGTCCCTTTAAATAGGCTTGGCTGTCTTTCTCACACCCCACTGCAGTATATACATTTTCAGTTTAGGTGATGGATTTAAAGGGACAGACATTAAACATTTTGAGATTGTATTATAAAATGATAAAGAGTATATATATAAAAAAATACTTTGATTATTTATTTTGTGCCCTTTTCCTGTAATTCCATTCTGAAATTGTGAACTTTTCAGCTCCTGTTAGAAAAGGAAGTGCTGAACACTGTTATATTCCACACAGCCATTGGCTGCACACTCTTGTGAACTATTTATAACTGTCTCTAGTTGGCCAAATCAGAGAAGGTAACCTAAGTTACAACATGGCAGCTCCCATTGTTTTATAGACACTAAAACTTTATACTTATTTTGTCAATGTTAAACAGCTAATTAAACTTTAAAAAATACATCTACATGTTATTCTCAGACTAATCTTCTCTTTGAATGCATCAATCTATCAAGCATTTAATTAGTGTTTAATGTCCCTTTAATAGGCAAAAGTAACTTTTATAAATAAATAAAAAAAAAGGTATTGGAGGTATTTATAAACAATTTAATACACTTTAAAATGTAAAATGCATAATTTGGAACACATCAGTTGATAGTGCTTCCTTTAATCCAGAAAGGGTTTATAAATTCAATACAGTCTACAAATAAATACAGACTTTAAATACAAACCCAATAATACAATTGACTGGTTTGAAATAAGAGCCTCTTTGTCTTTAAATAAAAAAGGAGTGGTGAGGAGTATATGAACATAGTAATCAATGCTTCTCCTTGGTGAGTAACTGCAAGTGCCCAAGGGAAATAGACTGTGAGTGTCTCTGCACACAGGAGAAATTAAGTCTATAAATTCTTTTTGTATTTGACCATAAAGGAGTGTGGAATGCAAACATAAATGTTTCTGTTTGCTTTGAAGCATATAGATGGCCATGTGTCTATGGGAGCCAAATTTATTTATAGTAGAGACACAGGGCTAGATTACAAATGGAGAACTAAATATCACTTGTGTACAAGCAATATTAGCATTCCACTTTGTAATACCAGTGCACGATAATGCAAAGTGTGCTGGTATTACAAGTAAATCACAATCTCGTTCGTATTGCTAGGAAGCATTGCGCTCACGAGGCTCAGAACCTATATTTACATATATATTTATGTTTTAATATGCATATATACACACATTTATATATTTATATATATAACCACTAATCCGAAAAAGTTGGGACAGTATGGAAAATAAAAAAAACTGACAAAAATAGACATTTGAAAATTCAATTCACCCTATACTATATTGAAAACACATTATTGACACATTCTTTGATGTTTTACTTTGCAAATTTAATGTATTTTTGAAAATATACACTCATTTCAAATCTGGTGACAGCAACATGTTCCAAAAAAGTTGGGACAGGGGCAATTTAGGACTTATAGCGATATGAAAAGTTGAAATAAGAATGTGATGTGAAACAGGGGAGGCAATCGTGTAATCATAGTATATAAGGAGCCTCCAAAAAAGGCCTAGTCCTTCAAGAGCAAGGATAGGTCGAGGTTCACCAATCTGTCTACAGATGTGTCAGCGAATAATCCAAAACTTTGAGAACAACATTCCCCAAAGACAAATCAGTAGGATTTTGGGCATTTCACCTTCTACAGTGCACAATATAATTAAAATATTCAAGAAATCCGGTCAAATCTTGGTGCATAAAAAGGGCAAGGCTGAAAACAACTTCTGAATGCTTGTGATCTCCGATCCCTGAGATTTCACTGTTTCAAAAATCATCATGAGTCTGTAATGGATATCCTGACATGGACCTGGTAATGCTTTGGTAAACCTTTATCAGTCAACACCATTCGCTGCTGCATCCACAGATGCAAGTTAAGGCTTTACTATGCAAAGCAGAAGCCATACATCAACACTGTCCAGAAGCACCCCCGACTTCTCTGGACTAGGTCTTATCTGTGACTGACAGTAGCACAGTGGAGTCATGCTTTGTGGTCTGACAAGTCAACATTTCAAATAGTTTTTGGAAACAACAGCCATTGTGTTCTCTGGGCCAAAGAGGAAAAGAACCTGCCAAGCTGTTATCAGTGTCAGGTCCAAAAGCCAGTGTCTGTCATGGTATGAGGGTGTATCAGTGCCTATGGCATGGGTAACTTGCACATCTGTGGGGGCACCATTAATGCAGAAAGATATGTATACATTTTCGAGCAACATATGCTGCCATCCAGATGTTGTCTTTTCCAGGGACATCCCTGTATTTTCCAGCAGGACAACGCCAAACAAGTGCATGGTTGCGTAAGCAGAGAGTGCGGGTGCCTAACATGGCCTGCTTGCAGACCTGACCTGTCTCCTATTGAGAATGTGTGGTGCATTATGAAGCGCAAAATAAAGCAACAATAGTCCCGTACAGTTGCGCATAAAAAAGTAACGCTTTTATATATTTTAAAATAAATTTGTATCCAAGTTTTGCCTAGTGTACTGTTTTCCCATCAGTATAAAGTGGGAGTGCGCATATCCTTGAGCTTAGTGGAAAGCTCCAACAAATGTGAGTAGTCATTTGTTACAAAACAACTACTTCCTCAAAGTGCCATTACAGATTCACACTATGTTGCAATTTTCTGTTTCCTTTTTTATGGGATCTCACTGAGGAATGCTAACAAGCTGAAAAACTCATCCAGAGGACACAGACATATCCTTGATTCAGAACTTTATTTGGTTTTCCTTTTATGATTTTTGTTATCACATTTATTTCACATTTTATGTTTACACCTAACACCCTAACATGAACCCCGAGTCTAAACATCCCTAATCTTACATTTATTAACCCCTAATCTGCCGCCCCCGACATCGCCGACACCTACATTATATTTATTAACCCCTAGTCTGCCGCTCCGGACATCGCCGCTACCTACATTATACTTATTAACCCCTAATCTGCTGCCCCAACATCGCCGACACCTACATTATATTTATTAACCACTAATCTGCCGTCCCCAATGTCGCTGCCACTATTCTAAATTTATTTACCCCTAAACCTAAGACTAACCCTAACTCTAACCCCCCTAACTTAAATATAATTTAAATAAATCTAAATAAAATTACTATAATTAACTAAATTATTCCTATTTAAAACTAAATACCTGTAAAATAAACCCCAAGCTAGCTATAATATTATTAAACTTAAGTTTTATTTTTATTTCACAGGCAAGTTTGTATTTATTTTAACTAGGTAGAATAGTTACTAAATAGTTATTAACTATTTACTAACTACCTATCTAAAATAAATAAAAATGTACCTTTAAAATAAAACCTAACCTAAGTTACACTAACACCTAACACTAGACTACAATTAAATAAATTACCTAAATGAAATACAATTAAATTAATTAAATACAATTAGCTCAATTACAAAAAAAACACTAAATTACAGAAAATAAAAAACAAATTACAAGATCTTTAAACTAATTACACCTAATCTAATAGCCCTATCAAAATAAAAAAGCCCACCCAAAATAAAAAAAAAACCTAGCCTAACCTAAACTACTAATAGCCCTTAAAAGGGCCTTTTGCTGGGCATTGCCCCCAAGAAATCAGCTCTTTTCCAAAAAATCAGCTCTTTTACCTGTAAAAAAAAAATACACACAAACCCCCAACAGTAAAACCCACCACCCACACAACCAACCCCCCAAATAAAACCCTAACTAAAAAAAACCTAAGCTCCCCATTGCCCTGAAAAAGGCATTTGGATGGGCATTGCCCTTAAAAGGGCATTTAGCTATATTGCGGCCCAAAGCCCTAACCTAAAAATAAAACCCACCCAATACACCCTTAAAAAATCCTAACACTAACCCCCGAAGATCCACTTAACGGGAGAAGTCTTCATCCAAGCGGCAAGATGTCCTCAATGAAGCTGGTAGAAGTGGTCCTCCAGACGGGCAGAAGTGGTCCTCCAGACGGGCAGAAGTCTTCACCCAGACGGCATCTTCTATGTTCATCTTTCCGACATGGAGCGGGTCCATCTTCAAGACATCCAGCGAGGAGCATCCTCTTCCAACGATGACTACCTGATGAAAGAAGGTACCTTTAAGTGACATCATCCAAGATGGCGTCCCTTAGATTCCGATTGGCTGATAGAATTCTATCAGCCATTCAGAATTAAGGTTGAAAAAATCCTCTTGGCTGATGCATTCAGACAATAGGATTGAGCTCGCATTCTATTGGCTGATTGGAACAGCCAATAGAATGCGAGCTCAATCCTATTGGCTGATTGAACTTCAATCTTATTGGCTGATTGCATCAGCCAATAGGATTTTTTCAATTTTAATTCTGATTGGCTGATAGAATTATATCAGCCAATCGGAATCTAAGGGATGCCATCTTGGATGACGTCACTTAAAGGTACCTTCATTTGTCGGGTAGTCGTCGTTGGAAGAGGATGCTCCGTGCCGGATGTCTTGAAGATGGACCCGCTCCGCGTCAGAAGGATGACGATAGAAGATGGCATCTGGGTGAAGACTTCTTCCCATCTGGAGGACCACTTCTGCCCATCTGGAGGACCACTTCTGCCGGCTTCGTTGAGGACATCTTGCCGCTTGGATGAACACTTCTCCTGGTAAGTGGATCTTTGGGGGTTAGTGTTAGGATTTTTTAAGGGTGTATTGGGTGGGTTTTATTTTTAGGTTAGGGCTTTGGGCCTCAATAGAGCTAAATGCCCTTTTAAGGGCAATGCCCATCCAAATGCCCTTTTCAGGGCAATGGGGAGCTTAGGTTTTTTTAGTTAGGGTTTTATTTGGGAGTTGGTTGTGTGGGTGGTGGGTTTTACTGTTGGGGGGTTGTGTGTATTTTTTTTACAGGTAAAAGAGCTGATTTCTTTGGGGCAATGCCCCGCAAAAGGCCCTTTTAAGGGCTATTGGTAGTTTAGGTTAGGCTAGGTTTTTTTGAGTGGGCTTTCTTTATTTTGATAGGGCTATTAGATTAGGTGTAATTAGTTTAAAAATCTTGTAATTTGTTTTTTATTTTCTGTAATTTAGTGTGTTTTTTGTTTGTAATTTAGCTAATTGTATTTAATTGTAGTGTAGTGTTAGGTGTTAGTATAATTTAGGTTAGGTTTTATTTTACAGGTAAAACAAAATTTGCTTGCCTGATAAATTTATTTCTCTTGTGGTGTATCCAGTCCACGGATTCATCCATTTCTTGTGGGATATTCTCCTTCCCAACAGGAAGCTGCAAGAGGATGACCCACAGCAGAGCTGTCTATATAGCTCCTCCCCTAACTGCCACCTCCAGTCATTCGACCGAAGACAAGCAAGAGGAAGGAGAAACTATAGGGTGCAGTGGTGACTGTAGTTTAAAAATAAAAAACACCTGCCTTAAAATGACAGGGCAGGCCGTGGACTGGATACACCACAAGAGAAATAAATTTATCAGGTAAGCATAAATTTTGTTTTCTCTTGTAAGGTGTATCCAGTCCACGGATTCATCCATTACTTGTGGGATACCAATACCAAAGCTATAGGACACGGATGAAGGAAGGGACAAGGCAGGCACTTAAACGGAAGGCACCACTGCCTGTAAGACCTTTCTCTCAAAAATAGCCTCCGAAGAAGCAAAAGTATCAAATTTGTAGAATTTAGAAAAAGTATGAAGCGAAGACCAAGTCGCCGCCTTACAAATCTGTTCAACAGAAGCCTCATTTTTAAAAGCCCATGTGGAAGCCACCGCTCTAGTGGAATGAGCTGTAATTCTTTCAGGAGGCTGCTGGCCAGCAGTCTCATAAGCTAAGCGGATTATACTTCTTAACCAAAAGGAAAGAGAAGTTGCTGAAGCCTTTTGGCCTTTCCTCTGTCCAGAGTAGACAACAAACAATGCAGGTGTTTGACGAAAATCTTTAGTAGCTTGTAAATAAAACTTTAAAGTACGAACCACGTCAAGATTGTGTAATAGACGTTCCTTCTTTGAAGAAGGATTAGGACACAGTGACGGAACAACAATCTCCTGATTGATATTCTTATTAGATACCACCTTAGGAAGAAACCCAGGTTTGGTACGCAAAACTACCTTATTTGCATGGAAGATCAGATAAGGGGAATCACACTGCAAGGCAGATAACTCTGAAACTCTTCGACCCGAAGAGATAGCTACCAAAAACAGAACTTTCCAAGATAAAAGCTTGATATCTATGTAATGCAGAGGTTCAAACGAAACCCCTTGAAGAACTTTAAGAACTAAATTTAAACTCCATGGCGGAGCAACAGGTTTAAACACAGGCTTGATTCTAACTAAAGCCTGACAAAATGCCTGAACATCTGGAACATCCGCCAGACGCTTGTGCAAAAGAATAGACAGAGCAGAATTATGTCCCTTTAAGGAACTAGCTGACAATCCCTTCTCCAATCCTTCTTGGAGAAAAGATAATATCCTGGGAATCCTGAGTTTACTCCATGAGTAACCCTTGGATTCACACCAATGAAGATATTTACACCATATCTTATGATAGATTTTCCTGGTGACAGGCTTTCAAGCCTGAATTAAGGTATCAATGACTGATTCAGAGAAACCACGTTTTGATAAAATCAAGCGTTCAATCTCCAAGCAGTCAGACGCAGAGAAATTAGATTTGGATGGTTGAAAGGACCCTGAAGTAGAAGGTCCTGCCTCAGCGGTAGAGTCCATGGTGGAAGGGATGACATGTCCACCAGATCTGCATACCAAGTCCTGCGTGGCCACGCAGGTGCTATCAAAATCACCGAAGCTCTCTCCTGCTTGATCTTGGCAATCAGACGAGGGAGCAGAGGAAACGGTGGAAACACATAAGCCAGATTGAAAGACCAAGGCACTGCTAGAGCATCTATCAGCACTGCCTTGGGATCCCTGGACCTGGATCCGTAACAAGGAAGCTTGGCGTTCTGACGAGACGCCATGAGATCCAGTTCTGGTTTGCCCCAAAGTTGAATCAACTGTGCAAACACCTCCGAATGGAGTTCCCACTCCCCTGGATGAAAAGTCTGTTGACTTAGAAAATCCGTTTCCCAGTTCTCTACTCCTGGGATATGGATAGCTGATAGATGGCAAGAGTGAACCTCTGCCCATAGAATTATTTTTGAAACTTCCAACATTGCTAGGGAACTCCTTGTTCCCCCTTGATGGTTGATGTAGGCTACAGTCGTGATGTTGTCCGACTGAAATCTGATGAACCTGACCGTTACTATTGTCCAATCTGGCCTGCGGAAGGTCATACCCTTGGACAGATGGACCCGAGATAACCACCAGAGAAGAGAATCCCTGGTCTCTTGATCCAGATTTAGTAGAGGGGACAAATCTGTGTAATCCCCATTCCACTGACTGAGCATGCAGAGTTGCAGCGGTCTGAGATGTAGGCAGGCAAACGGCACTATGTCCATTGCAGCTACCATTAAGCCGATTACTTCCATACACTGAGCCACTGAAGGGTGAGAAGTAGAATAAAGAACACGGCAGGAATTTAAAAGTTTTGACAACCTGGCCTCTGTCAGGTAAATCTTTATTTCTACAGAATCTTTCAGAGTTCCTATGAAGGAAACTCTTGTGAGAGGGGATAGAGAACTTTTTTCTTCGTTCACTTTCCACCCATGCAACCTTAGAAATGCCAGAACAATGTATGTATGGGACCTGGCGATTTGAAAATTCAACGCCTATATTAGAATGTCATCTAGGTAAGGGGCTACTGCTATACCCCGCGGCCTTAGGACCGCTAGGAGTGACCCCAGAACCTTTGTAAAGATTCTTGGTGCCGTAGCTAACCCAAAGGGAAGAGCCACAAACTGGTAATGCCTGTCTAGGA
This sequence comes from Bombina bombina, assembly GCF_027579735.1. NCBI lineage: Eukaryota > Metazoa > Chordata > Amphibia > Anura > Bombinatoridae > Bombina > Bombina bombina. The sequence goes on along the minus strand of NC_069504.1, from coordinate 1,014,162,095 downwards.
AGGCGAACCTGAGAAACCGATGATGATCTCTGTGTATCAGAATGTGCAGATAAGCATCCTTTAAGTCCACGGTAGTCATATATTGACCCTCCTGGATCATAGGTAGGATGGTTCGAATAGTCTCCATCTTGAAGGATGGGACCCTGAGAAATTTGCAGTGCAGTGACAGGGGCAATGCATGCAAGGGGCTGGAGAATAAAACCTTGTTGAATAAAAATTTTTTTAAGGTAACCCTCTAATTTTTTGTCCATTGGGTCTAGAAAAGCACAACTGTCCTCAACAGGGATAGCTGTACGCTTCGCTAGAGTAGAGACTGCTCCCTCCACCTTAGGGACCACACGTTTGCCACAAGTCCCGTGTAGCGGCATCTATGGGAAACATTACAAGCAAACTGCCACAGCTCTACTGTGGCTCCTAACTTCCCATAAAATGACTTTTTTAGGCACAAAAACCCTTTACAGAGGTCCAATATGTCAGGGGACTCCTTCAGGGAAGCTGGATGTCTCAAATGTAAGAAACAACTGCGCAATTAGAGCGCGAAAATAGGCCCCTCCCACCATGCACTCAAAGTCAGAGGGCCTTAAAAAACTATTCCTAGGAATAAAATAACAGCCATGTGGAAAACTAGGCCCCAAATAAAGATTTATCACCTCAGTAAAAAACGTTCCTTATATATATAACGTTTTACATACTAAGCCATAATAGAAAGTAATATGAAAATTACCCTTTACTGCAAGCATGATGCCAGTCGTTATTAAATCACTGCAATCAGGCTTACCTTAACTATATCAGGCACTGCCAGCATTTTCTAGTTCTTATCATCCTCTAGAAAAAAATATACTGAACATACCTCAGGGCAGTTAATGCTGCAGGCCGTTCTCCCAGCTGAAGTTTCCCCATACTCTTCAGTTATGTGTGAGAACAGCAGTGGACCTTAGTTACAACCTGCTAAGATCATCAAAAACCTCAGGCAAATTCTTTTTCTAATTTCTGCCTGAGGTAAAAAAACAGTACAATGCCGGCACCGTTTGAAAATAACAAACTTTTGATTGAAGATAAACTACACTAATTCACCACATCTCTCTAGCTACTTCCCTTGTCGAGAGCTGCAAGAGAATGACTGGAGGTGGCAGTTAGGGGAGGAGCTATATAGACAGCTCTGCTGTGGGTGATCCTCTTGCAGCTTCCTGTTGGGAAGGAGAATATCCCACAAGTAATGGATGAATCCGTGGACTGGATACACCTTACAAGAGAAATTTGTATTTATTTTAGTTAGTAAATAGTTAATAACTATTTAGTAACTATTCTACCTAGTTAAAATAAATACAAACTTACCTGTAAAATAAAAATAAACCCTAAGCTAGCTACAATGTAACTATTAGTTATATTTTAGCTAGCTTAGGGTTTATTTTACAGGAACGTATTTAGTTTTAAATAGGAATAATTTCGTTAATGATAGTAATTTTATTTAGATTTATTTAAATTATATTTAAGTTAGGGGGGTTAGGGTTAGACTTAGATTTAGGGGTTAATACATTTAGAATAGTGGCGGCGACGTTGGGGGCGGCAGATTAGGGGTTAATAAATGTACTAGGTTGTGGCGACATTGGGGGAGGGAGATTAGGGGTTAATAAATATAATGTAGGTGTCTGCGATGTTGGAGGCAGCAGATTAGGGGTTAATAAGTATAATGTAGGTGGTGGCGGTGTCCGGAGCGGCAGATTAGGGGTTAATAAATGTAGGTAGGTGGGGGCGATGTTAGGGGCAGCAGATTAGGGGTTAATAATATTTAACTAGTGTTTGCGAGGCGGGAGTACGGCGGTTTAGGGGTTAATATGTTTATTCTAGTGGCGGCGATATCTGGAGCGGCAGATTAGGGGTTAATATTTGTATTATACTGTTTGCGATGCGGGAGGGTCTCGGTTTAGGGGTTAATAGGTAGTTTATGGGTGTTAGTGTACTTTTTAGCACTTTAGTTATGAATTTTTTGCTACAGCAATGTAGCGTAAAACAAATAACTACTGACTTTAAAATGCGTTAGGAATTTTGACGGGATAGGCTGTACTGCTCACTTTTTGGCCTCCCAGGACAAACTTGTAATATCAGCGCTATGGAAGTCCCATTGAAAAAAGACTATACACAATTTGCGTAAGTTGGTTTGCGCTACGGCCAAAAAAGTGTGCGGTGCCCCTAAACCTGCAAGACTCGTAATAGCAGCGGACGTGAAAAAGCAGCGTTAGGAACTGTTAATGCTGTTTTTTCACCTTACCGCAAAACTCATAATCTAGGCGATAGTGTTTTCAATATAGTACAGGGTGAATTGAATTTTTTCAAATGACAAATATATATATTGTTTATGTAAAATAGATAAATAGGTATAGAGTTATATATATATATATATATATATATATATATATATATATATATATATATATATATATATATATATATATATATATATAGGAAAATGTATTTAAATTAAAAGTTCACTGTAAGTGAAGAACATTGAAATGTTATATATGTACAGTAAATATACAGTAAAACACATACATACTTAAATACATCTGTACACACACATCTCTCTCTCTCTCCGTATATATACAGTGAGCGAAAAAAATATTTGATCCCCTGTTGATTGTGTACGTTTGCCCACTGACAAATAAATGATCAGTCTATAATTTTAATGGTAGGTTTATTTGAAAAGTGAGAGACAGAATAACAACAAAAATATGCAAACGCATTTCAAAAAGTTATAAATTGATTTGCATTTTAATGAGTGAAATAAGTATTTGATCCCCTATCAATCAGCAAGATTTCTGGCTCCCAGGTGTCTTTTATACAGGTAACAAGCTGAGATTAGGAGTACTCTCTTAAAGGGAGTGCTCCTAATCCCAGCTAGTTACCTGTATAAAATACACCTGTCCACAGAAGCAATCAATCAATCAGATTCCAAATGCTCTAAAATGGCCAAGACCAAAAAGCTGTCCAAGATAAGACCACAATCAAGCTCTTTGGCATCAACTCAATTTGCTGTGTTAGGAGGAGGAGGAATGCTTCCTATGACCCCAAGAATTACCATCCTCACCGTCAAACATGGAGATGGAAATCTTATGCTTTGGGGGTGTTTTTCTGCTAAGGGGACAGGACAACTTCACCTCATCAAAGGTAAGATGGACGGGGCCATGTACCGGCAAATCTTTGGCGAGAACCTCCTTCCCTCAGCCAGGACATTGAAAATGGGTTGTGGATGGGTATTCCAGCATGACAATGACCCAAAACACACGGCCAAGGCAAAAAAGGAGTGGCTCAAAAAGAAGCACATTAAGGTCCTGGAGTGGCCTAGCCAGTCTTCAGACCTTAATCTCATAGGCCTAGATTTAGAGTTTGGCGGTAGCCGTCAAAACCAGCGTTAGAGGCTCCTAACGCTGGTTTTTACCGCCTTCTGGTATTTGGAGTCAGTCATTAAAGGGTCTAACGCTCACTTTTCAGCCGCGACTTTTCCATACTGCAGATCCCCTTACGTCAATTGCGTATCCTATCTTTTCAATGGGATCTTTCTAACTCTGGTATTTAGAGTCGTGGCTGAAGTGAGCGTTAGAAATCTAACGACAAAACTCCAGCCAAAGTCAGTAGTTAAGAGCTTTCTGGGCTAACGCCGGTTTATAAAGCACTTAACTACTGTGCTCTAAAGTACACTAACACTCATAAACTACCTATGTACCCCTAAACCGAGGTCCCCCCACATCGCCGCCACTCGATTAATTTTTTTTAACCCCTAATCTGCCGACCGCCACCTACGTTATACTTATGTACCACTAATCTGCTGCCCCTAACACCGCCGACCCCTATATTATATTTATTAACCCCTAACGTGCCCCCCACAACATCGCCGCCAGCTACCTACAATAATTAACTCCTAATCTGCCGACCGCAAAGCGCCGCTACTTACGTTATCCTTATGTACCCCTAATCTGCTGCCCCTAACACCGCCGACCCCTATATTATATTTATTAGCCCCTAATCTGCCCCCCTCAACGTCGCCTCCACCTGCCTACACTTATTAACCCCTAATCTGCCGAGCGGATCTCACCGCTACTATAATAAAGTTATTAACCCCTAATCCGCCTCACTCCCGCCTCAATAACCCTATAATAAATAGTATTAACCCCTAATCTGCCCTCCCTAACATCGCCGACACCTAACTTCAAGTATTAACCCCTAATCTGCCGACCCAATCTCACCACTACTGTAATAAATGGATTAACCCCTAAAGCTAAGTCTAACCCTAACCCTAACACCCCCCTAAGTTAAATATAATTTAAATCTAACGAAATAAATTAACTCTTATTAAATAAATTATTCCTATTTAAAGCTAAATACTTACCTGTAAAATAAACCCTAATATAGCTACAATATAAATTATAATTATATTATAGCTATTTTAGGATTTATATTTATTTTACAGGTAACTTTGTATTTATTTTAACCAGGTACAATAGCTATTAAATAGTTAAGAACTATTTAATAGCTAAAATAGTTAAAATAATTACAAAATTACCTGTAAAATAAATCCTAACCTAAGTTACAATTAAACCTAACACTACACTATCAATAAATTAATTAAATAAAATACCTACAATTACCTACAATTAAACCTAACACTACACTATCAATAAATTAATTAAATACAATATCTACGAATAAATACAATGAAATAAACTAACTAAAGTACAAAAAATAAAAAAGAACTAAGTTACAAAAAATAAAAAAATATTTACAAACATCAGAAAAATATTACAACAATTTTAAACTAATTACACCTACTCTAAGCCCCCTAATAAAATAACAAAGACCCCCAAAATAAAAAAATGCCCTACCCTATTCTAAATTACTAAAGTTCAAAGCTCTTTTACCTTACCAGCCCTGAACAGGGCCCTTTGCGGGGCATGCCCCAAAGAATTCAGCTCTTTTGCCTGTAAAAAAAAACACATACAATACCCCCCCCAACATTACAACCCACCACCCACATACCCCTAATCTAACCCAAACCCCCCTTAAATAAACCTAACACTAAGCCCCTGAAGATCTTCCTACCTTATCTTCACCATACCAGGTTCACCGATCGATCCAGAAGAACTCCTCCGATGTCTTGATCCAAGCCCAAGCGGGGGGCTGAAGATGTCCATGATCCGGCTGAAGTCTTCATCCAAGCGGGAGCTGAAGAGGTCCATGATCCGGCTGAAGTCTTCATCCAAGCGGGAGCTGAAGAGGTCCATGATCCGGCTGAAGTCTTCTATCAACGGCATCTTCAATCTTCTTTCTTCCGGATCCATGTTCATCCCGCCGACGCGGAACATCCATCTTCACCGACGACTTCCCGACGAATGACGGTTCCTTTAAGGGACGTCATCCAAGATGGTGTCCCTCGAATTCCGATTGGCTGATAGGATTCTATCAGCCAATCGGAATTAAGGTAGGAAAATTCTGATTGGCTGATGGAATCAGCCAATCAGAATCAAGTTCAATCCGATTGGCTGATCCGATCAGCCAATCAGATTGAGCTTGCATTCTATTGGCTGATCGGAACAGCCAATAGAATGCAAGCTCAATCTGATCGGAACAGCCAATAGAATGCGAGCTCAATCTGATTGGCTGATTGAATCAGCCAATCGGATTGAACTTGATTCTGATTGGCTGATTCTGTCAGCAATCTCTACGCGTTTCAGCCTGGGGCCTTTATCAAGATCTTGATAAAGGCCCCAGGCTGAAACGCGTAGAGATTGCTGACAGTTATCGGATATCTAAGAACAAGAACCCAGCAGGTTGAGAGGCTTTTTCTGTGTTCGAGCTGGCTAGGGCAGGTACATTGAGCCATATCCCACATTTCAGGGACAGACTCTATATGTTTAATTCCTGCCCCAGGACCCAGTAATCGTTCCAGCCCCAATCACCTAGCTAAGGGTTACATAGACACGAAGAAAAATCAAACAACCATATCTGAAAAAACTTGAAGGACCCGGATCTAAACCCTGAGAAAGACAACAAGGGAGAATACACGGAACCACTTCACAAATAAAAGACCGGCCGGTCACAACTTCAATTGAGAAACCCAGAATATGGACAATATATCAAGGTTTTTATAATAAGAGACACTCTGTTTTTAAAAAAAACATTGTGTAACAGATTAATCTGTAAACAACTATTTGCAACTGTGACAACCACCGTAGACCTGGAATATCCATGTATGAGTACAAACACACATTCAGTTAACATACCGCCATTTTGTATCTGTAACGATATACAAAAGATACCACTAGAAAGATACAATTCAGATCTTATGATACATGTGTATTAGATAAAGTAACCATATGTTTTGTATCTAATGTTCCAAACAAAAGTCGTTTCCTAAAAACTGCAGTTGTAGTTTAGAACTAGCAGCAAGATTGAGATTATATAACATTTTATATATATATAAATATAAATTTTTAACGTTATTATATTTTTAACGATGTTTTAAGAAATAGATTCAGATGCAGGCATCTATGTGTTGAATTTATTGTTTCCCAATTTACGTTAGGACTCTCATCTGTATAAGAATAAAACATATATCTTCAAAACTTTACTCCTCTCTTTGACTTCATATTTTTATTAACATATTTTTATAAACATATGTATGACATATAAATCATAAGATATAAGGTTATAACACACATCTAAGATATAGGCACTATCTGAACATAAAACATCTCTGAGATATAGGAACTATCTGCACTATCCCGGTCATATGACAAAAACAAAACCAGATATTTCCCTTTAAACATACCAAGGCAGATATCCTAACATTTGAGAACCATAATCAGGGACAACCTCACTTTTAGCTACAAATTCATCTGAGATCACATATACTAACCTTACCTCACAAGACTCACAGCTGTTTAAGCGCTATCCCAAACCCCCTTTTTTCTTCTAAATCAGAATTTTCCTACCTTAATTCCGATTGGCTGATAGAATCCTATCAGCCAATCAGAATTCGAGGGACGCCATCTTGGATGACGTCCCTTAAACGAACCGTCATTCGTCGGGAAATCGTCGGTGAAGATGGATGTTCCGCGTCGGCGGGATGAACATGGATCCGGAAGAAAGAAGATTGAAGATGACGTTGATAGAAGACTTCAGCCGGATCATGGACCTCTTCAGCTCCCGCTTGGATGAAGACTTCAGCCGGATCATGGACCTCTTCAGCTCCCGCTTGGATGAAGACTTCAGCCGGATCATGGACATCTTCAGCCCCCCGCTTGGGCTTGGATCAAGACATTGGAGGAGCTCTTCTGGATCGATCGGTGAACCTGGTATGGTGAAGATAAGGTAGGAAGATCTTCAGGGGCTTAGTGTTAGGTTTATTTAAGGGGTGTTTGGGTTAGATTAGGGGTATGTGGGTGGTGGGTTGTAATGTTGGGGGGGTATTGTATGTGTTTTTTTTACAGTCAAAAGAGCTGAATTCTTTGGGGCATGCCCCGCAAAGGTCCCTGTTCAGGGCTGGTAAGGTAAAAGAGCTTTGAACTTTTGTAATTTAGAATAGGGTAGGGCATTTTTTTATTTTGGGTGTCTTTGTTATTTTATTAGGGGGCTTAGAGTAGGTGTAATTAGTTTAAAATTGTTGTAATATTTTTCTGATGTTTGTAAATATTTTTTTATTTTTTGTAACTTAGTTCTTTTTTATTTTTTGTACTTTAGTTAGTTTATTTCATTGTATTTATTTGTAGATATTTTATTTAATTAATTTATTGATAGTGTAGTGTTAGGTTTAATTGTAACTTAGGTTAGGATTTATTTTACAGGTAATTTTGTAATTATTTTAACTATTTTAGCTATTAAATAGTTCTTAACTATTTAATAGCTATTGTACCTGGTTAAAATAAATACAAAGTTACCTGTAAAATAAATATAAATCCTAAAATAGCTATAATATAATTATAATTTATATTGTAGCTATATTAGGATTTATTTTACAGGTAAGTATTTAGCTTTAAATAGGAATCATTTATTTAATAAGAGTTAATTTATTTCATTAGATTTAAATTATATTTAACTTAGGGGGGTGTTAGTGTTAGGGTTAGACTTAGCTTTAGGGGTTAATACATTTATTAGAATAGCGGTGAGCTCCAGTCGGCAGATTAGTGGTTAATGTTTGAAGTTTGGTGTCGGCGATGTTAGGGAGGGCAGATTCGGGGTTAATACATTATTATAGGGTTATTGAGGCGGAGTGAGGCGGATTAGGAGTTAATAACTTTATTATAATAGCGGTGCGGTCCGCTCAGCAGATTAGGGGTTAATAAGTGTAGGCAGGTGGAGGCGACGTTGTGGGGGGCAGATTAGGGGTTAATAAATATAATATAGGGGTCGGCGGTGTTAGGGACAGCAGATTAGGGGTACATAGGGATAATGTAAGTAGTGGCGGTTTACGGAGCGGCAGATTAGGGGTTAATAATAATATGCAGGGGTTAATAATAATATGCAGGTGTCAGTGATAGCGGGGGCGGCAGAATAGGGGTTAATAAGTGTAAGGATAGGGGTGTTTAGACTCGGGGTACATGTTAGAGTGTTAGGTGCAGACGTAGGAAGTGTTTCCCCATAGCAAACAATGGGGCTGCGTTAGGAGCTGAACGCAGCTTTTTTGCAGGTGTTAGTTTTTTTTCAGCTCAAGTTATACTATAGAGAGAGAGAGAGCGCTGAAAAAATCACCTCAAAGTACACAGGTTGATATCAAAAATCCCCAGAAGATATTGATAAGTGAAAGTCTATGTGAGTGATCTTCCTGCGCTAAAGACCAGTATCAGTGGTTCTAAAGCTGAAACTATTGAGGTGAGTAGAAATGTAAATTAACACTCTAGAGAGTAAATTTTATATATAAACAGATATTCTTTTATTTGATATTAAAAGATAAAAAATGATAAGAAATACTCCTTGACTCTTAAAATAAATTTATGTTAAAAGCAATTGTTAAAAGATTTTGTCTTTTTTTCAGCAAAAAATAGCAAAGGCAAAAAGACAAACAGTGGGTATAGTTAGTATACACAGTGGATTAAGAGACATAAGAGGTTAGTAAACAATGATATTGGGTTAAAATGTGTAAGACAGATAGAGAAGAAACGGATATTAGCAAGATATCAACTTATTGCATAAGAAAAGCAGTTTACTGCATATATTAGGTAGCGTATTGTACTCCAAAAGAAGCGTATTGCATATAAATAGCGTCTTGTACAGAGAAGCAAGCTATAGTAAGCTATAGTAAATAAAAACAAGCCTTAGTACGTGAAAATAAGCATATATGAGTCAGAGCATGATTAAACTAAAACGTTGTATAAAAAATGTTCTTTTCTGTGCACAGGTAAAGATTAAGGCAGGTGAAAAAAATTTAATGCCGTCTCTTTATAGTGGGGGTACCTTGTATGATCAAATTATAGTTTGTTCAGTTTTCCAATCTTGATTTATCAAATAGGAGTTTTCCCGGATTAGTTGGGTGTTTTCCCAGATTAGTGGTAAAACCAGGTTACCTTTAGATTGCTGGTTCCGAAGAAAGCGTCTGATGGTTTGCAGATATAATGTCTTGTCCTGTTTATTTCACTTAATGGTAAATCCAGGTTACCATTAAGTTGTTTAAAAAGCATACAGGCCTGGTGAGATGTAGATGTGACGCTTTGTCTAGCGTCTAGAAGCAGGGTAATACCCGTCCGGTCTTTTCCTCACTAGTTTGCTGGAGGTAGTGGTCTGACGTCACAGACTATGGTGGCTCAATGTTGCCAAAAGAAGTAACGCGTTTCGGTCGTGGACCTTTCTCAAACTTCTGATTTTTTTAGTGTCCTTGTTGCTCTTTTTATAGCGGAGCTTGTATCCTAAGAAAGTGTGTAAGCACCTCCTTAAATTGCATATTAAATGACTTTATGCATAGATAGAAAAATGGCAAAATTTGGCCATATTGATTTACATATATTATATATAGTATGACACACAAACTTAGAAGAGCTAAGTGTAAGAGTATGTGTATATTTATTTAAACAGGTTTATACGCTATATTCTATGAGGGAAAACGTTAAAAAGAGTTTTCTTTTTGCCTTAGGAGTAGCGCTGTTTTGAGAGCAATATTTCTTGTAAGCCAGAGACAATTCTTGCTTTGCACTTAAAAATAAAAGTTATATACAAAATGATGAGAGAAAAAAAAAATCTTCTAATATCAAATAAAAGAATATCTGTTTATATATAAAATTTACTCTCTAGAGTGTTCATTTACATTTCTACTCACCTCAATAGTTTCAGCTTTAGAACCACTGATACTGGTCTTTAGCGCAGGAAGATCACTCACATAGACTTTCACTTATCAATATCTTCTGGGGATTTTTGATATCAACCTGTGTACTTTGAGGTGATTTTTTCAGCGCTCTCTCTCTCTATAGTATAACTCAGTCTGCTATCCCCAGACATGGAGAGTAGCAGCAGAAACAATGAGGAAGAAAGTATTTTCGACCTTAGAAATAGTCTATATACAAATATGGCCAATGTTATACAAAACAAAAATCCTGATATTCAGATAGACACAGAAACTCTGACCAAACTACTAACATAATTAGAATCAATACTCTTGATTGAAATGAAACACAAAATTGAATGTACTTTTTTTGAGTCTTATATAAAAGAGAATATTGTCCCAAGGGGTTTACGTATAAAAAAAGAATGTGCATTTAAAATAGAGGATGATTCTCTAAAAGAAAAATGGAGGAACATATTAGAAGAGGCTTCTATGAAATTAATCAAACTAATTTTAGAACATAGAAACTCAATCATTAACCAAACAGAAGAAAAAATTGCTAATCTTGAAATTAAATTAAAAGACTTTAAGGAGAGTATGGAATTCAAAGAGAAAGAGAAATCTATGAAGGAGAAACTTAAAAATACAAAGGAAGACATTGTTCAGGTTAAAATTAGAAAACTCAAAAGAGACAGAGACGATTATGCTGCACACAAAACGGGAAATAATCCTGACAAATACATCACACATAGTTGGAGAGCTGAAAGGAGAAGCAACACAGATAATGTTACTAAAAAGGAGAATAGTTAATTAGAAATAGAAAATGCTAATTATGAGAACCAACCCACTCCCAGAACTATAAACAATCAGAACTTTAGACCTCCCTATAAACAAAATTATAATTATAACTATAACCAGAATAGATATTCTCAGAAAAACACTAATTTTCATCCATATAGACCACAATATAACAGAGTAATACACACAGATTTTCAACAAAACGGGGACTCAAATTACCAGGGAAGAAATCAATACCACAATGATAATACATTTTCGAATCCACATTACAATTGGAATCATTTTGACCACAGAAATCAATTTCAACATAGAAACCAATTTCAGCACAGAGATCAATTTCAGCACAGAGATCAATTTAAGCACAGGGATCAATTTCAGCATAGAAATCAATATCAGCACAGACGACATTTCGAATATGAAAATAACACTAGCTATCAGAATCATTATAAACCACATTCTAGAAGGGAAGAAAATAATAGGACAGATTATCATTATAACCCTAATCACTCCAACAGGTTACAAAGTATTAATGAAAAACCTGCCATCTCCACATCAAACAGATATTCTATCCTAGACACAGACGTAATTGAATCACAGATAACCACAAGCAAACCTATAGAAGTATCAAACACATCAAATTCTTCAAACGTAGGATCAAATAAAGTGCCTTTTTTAGACAAAGGTCACACAAGCCATCACAAAGATCCACAAACACCTACACAAGCAAATATATCTCAATCAGCAAGAGCACAAAGGAAAAGAAGAGCATCAGAAAACGAGGAAAGAGAGGGAGAGGAAAACAGACAAATAAAAAACATAAGACAAAGATAGAGAGTAAAGGAATATATAACCTTAGCAAAAACCCACTTGATGATAATGAGATCAAAATTTTGAATAAAGGATTGTCCTTCGCCCCCACACAAAGGTTGAATAAATTTAATACCTATATTGATGTGCATAAATACATAAGAAACAGTAAAAAAATGGTTTCTGAAAACCTCTTTGGAAAGAGAAATCACCTCGAACCAGGATGTGGAAAAAGATAGTTTTGTACACAGTAACCTAAAACAAAAATCTACATTTTACCCAAAACATATTAAAGGGGGAGCAATAGAAACTTTTGAAAAAATGGTCTTAGACGATATTAAAAGTTTAGACGAAAATAAATTAAATAAAACACGCTCAAATATAGATAAGAATCAATATGAAGCTATAAAAAGACTAGAAAAGAACAAAAATATTATAGTCAAACCGGCAGACAAAGGTGGGGGTATAGTTATTTTAGATAAAGAAAAATACATGGATATGGCATATACTCTACTGAATGACACTAAGACATACAAAATTTTAAAAAGAGATCCCACCCCTATCTATAAAAAGGAATTAGAGGTACTTCTTTCAAGAGCTAATGAATCAGGCATTCTGAATGATAAGGAATATGCCTTTCTGTCTATGAAGTTTCCAAAAATCCCACTGTTCTATTGTCTACCCAAGATACATAAATGTCTCATTTCTCCTCCAGGCCGCCCAATAATATCAGGGATAGGCTCACTTACGGCCAATTTATCACAATATGTAGATCAATACCTACAAAAATACGTAGTAAGCCTCCCCTCATATTTAAAAGACTCCACAGAAGTCCTGACTACACTACAAAATTTAGAATGGGAAAGCGATTATATCTTGGCCACGTGCGATGTATCGGCACTTTACACATGTATAGAACATCATAAAGGTTTAGAAGCAGTTGAATTTTATCTAAACAAAGATCACTCTCTACCCAAAGAGCAAAAAGAATTTATTACAGAAAGTATTAAATTTATCCTTAACCACAACTTCTTTGTTTTTGAAGATAAATTTTTCGTCCAGCAATGTGGTACAGCAATGGGAACCAGGTTTGCTCCCAGCTATGCCAATCTATTTATGGGTCTCTGGGAACATATTTTCCTAGACTCCATAGATCTGGGAGCAAACCTGGTTCTTTATAAAAGATATATAGATGATATTCTGATAGTGTGGAAAGGGAATATAGAAGATCTAGACTGGTTTATATCTCGCATGAATAACAATATAAATAATTTAAAATTCACTTATACCAGTAGCCACTCAAACATTCAATTTCTAGATTTAGATATCAGAATAGTGGATAATAAAATCTTAACAAAGACCTATTTTAAACCCATTGATACGAATAATTATATACATGCGACCAGCTGTCATCTAGAAAGATGGAAGGATAATATTCCCAAAAGCCAATTCACTCGGATTCGAAAAAACTGCAATAACGAGGAAGATTATCTAAAACAGTCAGACATTTTAATAAATAGGTTTGAAGAGAGGGGATACAAAAAAGAAAAAATAGAAGCAGATATGTTAACCTGTAAAAATAAACCAAGGGAACAACTGCTCAATACACATAAACAAGAACAGCTGCAGATTGGAGAAATGTTTCTCCCCTTTATAACACAGTACAATTGCAACAAAGGGATCATAGAAAGAATAATGAAGAAGCACTGGCCTATCCTAAAAAAAGACGTAGTTTTGGGTTCATCCCTACCCGAATATCCAAAAATAATATATAGAAAGTCTAGAAATCTAAAGAATATGTTAGTACCAACAGACCTTAAAAAGAAATCGAATATGAAAAACCAGAAAGACTTATGGGGAAGGGATGTGCAAGGCTTTTTTCCATGCTGCACTTGCAAGGCCTGCAAATATGCCACAAAAAGAAAGTCCTTTAGATCCACAACAACAGGTAAGGAATTTCACATAAAAGGGACCTATAGGTGCACGGACAAATATATTATATATTTATTAGAATGCAGCTGTGGGGCCCAGTATGTGGGTGAGTCAGATAGAATAGCTCGGGATCGTATTAGGGAACACATTTCATCAATTGAACACATGAATGATGATAGAAATAGAGAACTCCCAGTACCCAAACATTTTAAAAAATGCAATAATGGTAATCTGAAGCATTTTAGCTACACGATTATAGACAAACTAATTAAAAATTGGAGAGGAGGGAATCCAACCCATGCCCTCCTGAGATTAGAGGCCAAATGGATCTTTGACCTAGACACCCTAACCCCCAAAGGCATGAATTTGGAGTTTAATCTAGGTAGCTTTATGCAGGAATAATTTATTTATAATTTATTTATAGCCAATAAGACATATGTTGAACTTAAAGTCCTCTGATGGACGTCTAGGGATTTAAAATGTTCTACACTAACTGTCAATTGAAGATAATATATAATAAATTTTAAATTTTATTCTATTATTATATTAGATTCTATTATTATATTAGACTATATTTTTATTATACATATAGGCTCACTCAACTTATTCTCTAAAATACCCCCAGAAAATATATATATATAGCAGTACCCTCTCTGCAAATAATTATGCAAAACCATCCTATATATGTAATAATACCATAACAGACTCTAATGGATATATTATATTTCCATCCATTTATTTTACAATACACTTTTTCGATTGCGAATTTTTGATGATTTTTTTTCTCTCATCATTTTGTATATAACTTTTATTTTTAAGTGCAAAGCAAGAATTGTCTCTAGCTTACAAGCAATATTGCTCTCAAAACAGCGCTACTCCTAAGGCAAAAAGAAAACTCTTTTTAACGTTTTCCCTCATAGAATATAGCGTATAAACCTGTTTAAATAAATATACACATACTCTTACACTTAGCTCTTCTAAGTTTGTGTGTCATACTATATATAATATATGTAAATCAATATGGCCAAATTTTGCCATTATTCTATCTATGCATAAAGTCATTTAATATGCAATTTAAGGAGGTGCTTACAAACTTTCTTAGGATACAAGCTCCGCTATAAAAAGAGCAACAAGGACACTAAAAAAATCAGAAGTTTGAGAAAGGTCCACGACCGAAACGCGTTACTTCTTTTGGCAACATTGAGCCACCATAGTCTGTGACGTCAGACCACTACCTCCAGCAAACTAGTGAGGAAAAGACCGGACGGGTATTACCCTGCTTCTAGACGCTAGACAAAGCGTCACATCTACATCTCACCAGGCCTGTATGCTTTTTAAACAACTTAATGGTAACCTGGATTTACCATTAAGTGAAATAAACAGGGCAAGACATTATATCTGCAAACCATCAGACGCTTTCTTCGGAACCAGCAATCTAAAGGTAACCTGGTTTTACCACTAATCTGGGAAAACACCCAACTAATCCGGGAAAACTCCTATTTGATAAATCAAGATTGGAAAACTGAACAAACTATAATTTGATCATACAAGGTACCCCCACTATAAAGAGACGGCATTAAATTTTCACCTTCCTTAATCTTTACCTGTGCACAGAAAAGAACATTTTTTATACAACGTTTTAGTTTAATCATGCTCTGACTCATATATGCTTATTTTCACGTACTAAGGCTTGTTTTTATTTACTATAGCTTACTATAGCTTGCTTCTCTGTACAAGACGCTATTTATATGCAATACGCTTCTTTTGGAGTACAATACGCTACCTAATATATGCAGTAAACTGCTTTTCTTATGCAATAAGTTGATATCTTGCTAATATCCTTTTCTTCTCTATCTGTCTTAAACATTTTAACCCCATATCATTGTTTACTAACCTCTTATGTCTCTTAATCCACTGTGTATACTAACTATACCCACTGTTTGTCTTTTTGCCTTTGCTATTTTTTGCTGAAAAAAAGACAAAATCTTTTAACAATTGCTTTTAACATAAATTTATTTTAAGAGTCAAGGAGTACTTTTTTTCAGCTCAAACAGCCCCATTGTTTTCTATGGGGGAATCGTGCACGAGCACGTTTTTGAAGCTGGCCGCGTCCGTAAGCACAGCTGGTATCGAGAGTTGAAGTTGCTTTAAATATGCTCTACGCTTCTTTTTTGGAGCCTAACGCAGCCATTCTGTGAACTCTCAATACCAGCAGTATTTAAAAGGTGTGGCCAGAAAAAAGCACGCGTAGCTAACGCACCCCTTTGGCCGCAGAACTCTAAATCTAGGCGATAGAAAATCTGTGGAGGGAACTGAAGGTTCGAGTTGCCAAATGTCAGCCTCGAAACCTTAATGACTTGGGGAGGATCTGCAAAGAGGAGTAGGACAAAATCCCTCCTGAGATGTGTGCAAACCTAGTGGACAACTTCAAGAAATGTCTGACCTCTGTGATTGCCAATAAGGGTTTTGCCACCAAGTACTAAGTCATGTTTTTCAAAGCGGTCAAATACTTATTTCACTCATTAAAATGCAAATCAATTTATAACTTTTTTTAAATGTTTTTCTGGATATTTTTGTTGTTATTCTGTCTCTCACTGTTCAAATAAACCTACCATTAAAATTATAGACTGATAATTTCTTTGTCAGTGGGCAAACGTACAAAGTCAGCGGGGTATCAAATAATTGTTTCCCTCACTGTATACATCTATCTATCTATCTATCTATCTATCTATCTATCTATCTATCTATCCATTTATCTATATGTGTATATTTTTATATATATATATATATATATATATATATATATATATATATATATGTATTTATTATATATATATATATATATATATATATATATATATATGTATATATATATTTATATAGTTATATATAAATATACATACACATATTCAGACATGTATATGTATTTATATATACAACATAGCCCTTTGCAATCAAACACCTTGTCATATACCATATATTTTTTATAACCCTTATAACTTTTTTTAATATTTATATGAATAATTTTTATCAGATAGTGTTTATATGAGTGTAACTGTAATTTTAAATGTATTTATGTTGTATTTTATGCAAATTTTAATTCAACGCTCTACCCTTTATATGAGAGCTTCAGTCGCACTAACCTAACAATCGTAAAATGCATTTGCACTCTTGCAAATGGGTTTACTTTCAACTTGTAATATGCACTATTTCCGACGTGCTCAAAAATCCGATATCGCTTGCGCAACAGCAATCGCACCAATTGTAATCTAGCCCTTTTGTTCTGTTTACTTTTAGGCTTTAAGAAAAGACAAAGTTTATTAAAACAAGTTCTGTGGTAAGAGTAGAAAGGCAGGTCTGTGATACACACTGGCAGCAAATTTGATACTGTGATTGGCACTGGCAGAGACTCAGAACTGGAAATGGATATTGGCACCACCAGAAAACTCTCAGGAAACTGGAGCCGTCGGAGTACAGACTTGGTACTGGGACCACCAAAGCACAGGCTATGTACTGGAAAGACGTAAGCATACAGTACTGAATTTAGAGTCTTGGCTAAGACTTAATACAGCAGCGTATTGGCAGGACTAGATACATAGGCTGAGTACTGAATTTAGCAGTCTTGGCAAAGACTAAATACAGTAGAAAACTGTCAGAGAATGGATACTGCAGAGTCTTGATACTGCAGAGTCTTGGACAACAATTGATACAGTAGAGGCTTGTGGAGACTGGGTACAGCAGAATCTTGGCCAAGACTTACTGTCACATTTTTGCTGGAATCAGGTGTGTGAAGCATGTTTTGTGAGGATTATTTCTGACTTAGAGTTCTGTTTACTTTTAGGCTTGATAACCGCTTTAGGAAAATACCTAGATTAATAGGAGAAGTTCTGTGGTAAGAGCAGGAAGGCAGGTCTGCAATAGACACTGTCAGGAAGGTAATAATGTCTGTGACTGGCATTGAAAATTAGTATCAGCAGCAACTGGAACACTGTGTAGGAAACTGGGACCACCAAAGCAAAGGCTTGGTATTGGGACTACTGGAGTACTGGCTGGGAACTGGAACCACCAGTGTGGGGAGATTTAATGCACCCACACTATCCAATGTGCATATGTTAGCACGCACAATGCCAAGACCAATGCTGAAGTGATAAAAAATAACTGCATTTTTTATATGAACGCAAAAATAGAAGCGGCATTGATTGCACTCATGTGACGTTAAAGCATAATAGCGCTAATATTATTGTGCTCCACTTGTAATCTAGAATTGGAAATGTAACCCATATAACATGATTAAACTCCTAAGTCAGAAACATTTAGAAATGTTTTTAATAAATTTGTACCTTTGTGACTAAATTACAGATTACAACTCATTTTAATATTTTCATGAGGTTGAAAAAAAGAGGAAAAATATGCATTCAGTGTACACCTAAAATAAAGAGACATTTTGTTAATTGATTATAAATTATCACTGGATTGAAAAATATCTGTACACACAATAAGGGCTAGATTACTAGTGGATCGCTAAATAATCGCGTACCCCCAAACGGGCAAATTTGCTCGTTTGCGGGTATGCAATAATTAACCAGCCATTACAAGTGGCTGGATATTGCTACCACAAGCTTGAGGTGGAAATTAACGCTCTGAAAATTAACCAGGGATTAGATCTCTGGTTAACTTTCTATGGCCTAGATTTGGAGTTTGGCGGTAGATGGGTTGTTAATGCTACGCGGGCTTTTTTCTGGCCGCACCATAAAATTAACTCTGGTATCGAGAGTAAAAAAAAATGCTGCGTTAGGCTCCAAAAAAGGAGCGTAGAGCATTTTTACCGCAAATGCAACTCTCGATACCAGAGTTGCTTACGGACGTGGCCAGCCTCAAAAACGTTCTCGTGCACGATTCTCCCATAGGAAACAATGGGGCTGTTTGAGCTGAAAAAAAACCTAACACCTGCAAAAAAGCCGCGTTCAGCTCCTAACGCAGCCCCATTGTTTCCTATGGGGAAACACTTCCTACGTCTGCACCTAACACTCTAACATGTACCCCGAGTCTAAACACCCCTACCCTTACACTTATTAACCCCTAATCTGCCGCCCCCGCTATCGCTGACCCCTGCATTATATTATTAACCCCTAATCTTCCGCTCCGTAAACCGCCGCAACTTACATTATCCCTATGTACCCCTAATCTGCTGCCCCTAACACCGCCGACCCCTATATTATATTTATTAACCCCTAACCTGCCCCCCTCAACGTCGCCGCCAGCTACTTACAATAATTAACCCCTAATCTGCCAACCGCAAATCGCCGCCACCTACGTTATCTTTATGTACCCCTAATCTGCTGCCCCTAACACCGCCGACCCCTATATTATATTTATTAACCCCTAATCTGCCCCCCTCAACGTCGCCGACACCTGCCTAAACTTATTAACCCCTAATCTGCCGAGCAGACCTGAGCGCTACTATAATAAAGTTATTAACCCCTAATCCGCCTCACTAACCCTATCATAAATAGTATTAACCCCTAATCTGCCCTCCCTAACATCGCCGACACCTAACTTCAATTATTAACCCCTAATCTGACGACCGGAGCTCACCGCTACTATAATAAATGGATTAACCCCTAAAGCTAAGTCTAACCCTAACACTAACACCCCCCTAACTTAAATATAATTTACATCTAACGAAATTAATTAACTCTTATTAAATAAATTATTCCTATTTAAAGATAAATACTTACCTGTAAAATAAATCCTAATATAGCTACAATATAAATTATAATTACATTGTAGATATTTTAGGATTAATATTTATTTTACAGGCAACTTTGTAATTATTTTAACCAGGTACAATAGCTATTAAATAGTTAAGAACTATTTAATAGTTACCTAGTTAAAATAATAACAAAATTACCAGTAAAATAAATCCTAACCTAAGTTATAATTAAACCTAACACTACCCTATCAATAAATTAATTAAATAAAATACCTACAATTACCTACAATAAAACCTAACACTACACTATCAATAAATAAATTAAATACAATTCCTACAAATAACTACAATTACATAAACTAACTAAAGTACAAAAAATAAAAAAGAACTAAGTTACAAAAAATAAAAAAATATTTACAAACATAAGAAAAATATTACAACAATTTTAAACTAATTACACCTACTCTAAGCCCCCTAATAAAATAACAAAGACCCCCAAAATAAAAAAATGCCCTACCCTATTCTAAATTAATAGAGTTAAAAGCTCTTTTACCTTACCAGCCCTGAACAGGGCCCTTTGCGGGGCATGCCCCAAGAAAATCAGCTCTTTTGCCTGTAAAAAAAAACATACAATACCCCCCCCCAACATTACAACCCACCACCCACATACCCCTAATCTAACCCAAACCCCCCTTAAATAAACCTAACACTAAGCCCCTGAAGATCATCCTACCTTGTCTTCACCTCACCAGGTATCACCGATCCGTCCTGGCATCCGGTGCTGAAGAGGTCCAGAAGAGGCTCCAAAGTCTTCCTCCTATCCGGCAAGAAGAGGACATCCGGACCGGCAAACATCTTCATCCAAGCAGCATCTTCGATCTTCTTCCATCCGGTGCGGAGCGGGTCCATCTTGAAGCAGCCGATGCGGATCCATCCTCTTCTTCCGGCGTCTCCCGACGAATGACGGTTCCTTTAAGGGACGTCATCCAAGATGGCGTCCCTCGAATTCCGATTGGCTGATAGGATTCTATCAGCCAATTGGAATTAAGGTAGGAATATTCTGATTGGCTGATGGAATCAGCCAATCAGAATCAAGTTCAATCCGATTGGCTGATCCAATCAGTCAATCAGATTGAGCTCGCATTCTATTGGCTGATCGGAACAGCCAATAGAATGCGAGCTCAATCTGATTGGCTGATTGGATCCTATCAGCCAATCGGAATTCGAGGGTTAGGTGTCGGCGATGTTAGGGAGGGCAGATTAGGGGTTAATACTATTTATGATAGGGTTAGTGAGGCGGATTAGGGGTTAATAACTTTATTATAATAGCGCTCAGGTCCGCTCGGCAGATTAGGGGTTAATAAGTGTAGGCAGGTGGAGGCGATGTTGTGGGGGGCAGATTAGGGGTTAATAAATATAATATAGGGGTCGGCGGTGTTAGGGGCAGCAGATTAGAGGTACATAAGGATAACGTAGGTGGCGGCGCTTTGCGGTCGGCAGATTAGGGGTTAATTATTGTAAGTAGCTGGCGGCGACGTTGAGGGGGGCAGGTTAGGGGTTAATAAATATAATACAGGGGTCGGCGGTGTTAGGGGCAGCAGATTAGGGGTACATAAGTATAACGTAGGTGGCGGTCGGCAGATTAGGGGTTAAAAAAATGTAATCGAGTTGCGGCGATGTGGGGGGACCTCAGTTTAGGGGTACATAGGTAGTTTATTGGTGTTAGTGTACTTTAGGGTACAGTAGTTAAGAGCCTTATGAACCGGCGTTAGCCCAGAAAGCTCTTAACTCCTGCTTTTTTTCTGCGGCTGGAGTTTTGTCGTTAGAGTTCTAACGCTCACTTCAGCCACGACTCTAAATACCGGAGTTAGGAAGATCCCATTGAAAAGATAGGATACGCAATTGACGTAAGGGGATCTGCGGTATGGAAAAGTCGTGGCTGAAAAGTGAGCGTTAGACCCTTTTTTCAGTGACTCCAAATACCGGCGGTAGCCTAAAACCAGCGTTAGGAGCCTCTAACGCTGGTTTTCACGGCTACCGCCAAACTCTAAATCTAGGCCTATAAGTGCCCCTAATGTCCTCAAAATAGAGGGCATTATAGTTTTTTTATAAAATAAAAAAGTACCTTTGTACCTTTTTAAAAAAAATAAAAAAATAACTGCACTAAGGAAGTTTTGGGGCTTTAAATTTGGTGGGAGTGGGGTGTTAGGAAAAAAAAAGTGCCTTTACATTTTAGTCTATGGGAACTGTGTGCTCCCATAGACCGCAATGTAAATATATACAGTATGTATATGCTTATATAAATATATATGTATGTGTTAGTATGTGTATATATGCATATGAACACATACATATATATGTATATATTCATATAGATATATATTTAAAAATACTGCCCATTGGAGAGCTACTTACCCCCTTCGCTGTGCGGCATCCGAATGAGGCTCCCATAGTAGCCTATGGAAGTGCGCTCTTATGAGCGTAATGCTTCCTAGAAATGCAAATTTACTTGCAATACCAGTGCACATTATTAAGTGGAGTGCTCTAGCCTTAAATGTACTAAAAAAGCTCAGACATCAGACAATCAGGAATGTCAGTGTTCAGCATTCCTGGAAACACTACAGGGGTCTATTCATTAAGAGGTGAATGGCAAGTGGATTGAAACAATTCTTGCTATGAAGTATGCATTATGAATAGCGAAACCCAGTGAGTATCTCTTGCAAGAAGAGCTGAGTTAGCTCTGCGCATTGCACAGTTAATGCTTTGTACAATTCACTTAAAATAGAATTGCAGTTGAATTGTATGCAACATTAACCAGGGCCAGACTTGGAAGTCAGACCAGCCCTGGACAGTTTTGAAGACTCAACAGTCTTCAAAACTTCAGCTAATCCCACCCCCCAGGTCCAGCACCCTCCCCCCGGGCTAAGGTTACCACCCTCCCCGGTATCACCGGGACAGCCCTGGTCTGACACTGTATGTCCGGTGTCCCGGAACTACCCTCAAATGCCCCGGGCTAAAAAGTCCTCTGACGCAGCAAGCAGCAGTGAGCACACATTAAAAATAACTTAGCTGGCCAGGGGAGCTCTTAGTCCGGGGTTACTAAAACACAGGGTGGAGTCTGGAGGAGAGATGAAGGAGTGTCGAGGAGGGGAGTCGTCACCACTTTAGACACAACACAACACCGGCAGTCAACCGGAAAAGCGTTTGCATAACTGTTCCAAGATGTCAGACCTTCTGCGCTGTCTTTGTTTGAGCATACTCTCTCCCAGTGCGACCATTATGGATGGTTTCCGTGAGGATCTGGTGAGCACCCTGAAGGAAGTGATGAGCAACAGCAAGTGGCAGTGTGTGGGCAACAAAGAGAGCTTCAAGTCCCCCTGTACCAAGTAAAAGCTGATATATCAGCCACATATGTACCTTGCTGTAAATGAGGCATTCAGGGCTCAGGTATACTGTTTCAGATATATAAATTTGATTTCATATTGGGTTTGATGCCGCAAGAAGCCACACCCCAAGCAACGCACCAAGCAACGCCCTAAGACAAACCCTCTCCACCGCATTTAAAAAATGTCCAGGAATCTTCTGGGCAAAAGGTGGCAACCCTACCCCAGGCCCAGCTTCCTCACCTGTTTATTTTCTGCTTAAAGGACACTTGCCTAGGGCAGCAGATTGGGAAGGTGCAGCACATTTTGGCTTTATTTATAAGAAGCTTCCAGTCTTAGAAGTATTATACAGGTATATAATGAAGATTTTGCCAAAAGAGCTTACGTTCTAGGGGGTATAATATTACAGTTTAGAGGTACATTTTTAAAATAATTTTTAATGAGAAATTTAGAATGACATTCTATAAGAGTTGTTGTATGGTAGTGTAGTATTCTATAGTATAAGATAGTTTGTATACTGAAAGTGGCCCCATACAGTGGTTCCTCATTTTTGAATAAACACTTGATATAGAACTGCATATCCCCTTCTAATATAAATAATCCGCTTATGGCATGTGATCCCCAAATAGTAAGCAGGGGCCTCTCATGGGTCCTTAGGACTATATCTTGAACTGAGGGGAATTGTGGGGGAAACAAAAAGAAGTGGTAATTTTGTAGGATGTATTTTCCTATGCTTACCTGGTAAGCAGTAACTGGGGGGGGGGGCAAGGATAATAAGATAGTATTATAGGGGGTAAGGTAACTGTAAAGGATATAAACTGGATTATAGTATACAACACAAGTAAATGTGCGCTAGCAGGTTGCATTATAGCCAGAGTACAGGTTCAACACACTCCATTTTAAAATTAGATAGTTATTACTTTCTGCACTCCTAGTCAAGATCACAGGATTTTATTCCATGAGAGTATCTGTTAAGTATGGGGAAGATTGTCACTTAGGTAGGAATATCTGTATGTGATTATACTTAATAGGGTAACATGTATGACCAAGTGAATGAGG
The DNA here is from genome assembly GCF_027579735.1 of Bombina bombina. Classification (NCBI taxonomy): domain Eukaryota; kingdom Metazoa; phylum Chordata; class Amphibia; order Anura; family Bombinatoridae; genus Bombina; species Bombina bombina. The sequence goes on along the minus strand of NC_069504.1, from coordinate 1,014,138,100 downwards.
CATGATGGTCATATAAGTCCCTTAAATGATCAGATTGCTCATCTGCCTAGTAAGGAACTCTAAATGGATTTCCTAAACCATATTATGTTAGATTAGCGATATTGGTGCAATTACTATTGTTAACAGTATTAATTTTGCTAATTACAGATACTATGTGTATATCAGATCGCTAGACAAGGGGACCTATTTATAAAGCCGTCAACTGTGCTGCATTCAACAGCACCAATACGCTCGCCTGACATCGCCTAACATCGCTGCCGCGGACCTGAATACGTTCTCCATATTTAACAAAAAAGTTGTCAAAAAGCTGAGCACCAAGTACGGGGCGATGAGCAGTGGACCGTTTGTTAACTGATAGTCATCGATCTCGCTGCTATTCGGCTTTTTACCAATTTTATTTATACCCTGTCACTAAACACCGCCACTATACTAAACTGTTTCACCCCTATCCCGCCGCTCTTGGACCCCTAAACCGCCGCTCCTGGAGCCCAACGCCACTCTAATAAATTTATTAACCCCTATTCCTCCACTCCCGGAGCCCACTGCTACCTACATTATGTTATTACCCCCTAATCTGCCGCCCCCTACACCGCCGCCACCTACATTATACTTATTAACCCATAATCTGCCACCCCCTATACCGCCGCCACCAACATTATGTTATTAACCCCTAAACAGCCAGCCCCCCACATCACCATAAACTAAATTAACCTATTAACCCCTAAACCTAACAACCCGCTAACGTTATATTAAATATTAACTCATCCCTATCTTATAATCAATTTAAACTTACCTTTAAAATTACATTAAACTTTATTAAACTAATAATTAACCTACCCTAACTTTTATAATAAAATTACATTAAACTATATTAAATTAATAATTAATCTAACCTAACTTTTATAATAAAATTATATTAAACTATATTAAATTAATTAATCTAACCTAACTTTTATAATAAAATTACATCAAACTACAAATTAAATTAACTATATTATATATTTAGAAACCTAACCCTACTCAAATAATTTAAATCTACAATATAAAATTACTAAGTTACAAAAAACTAACAACTAAGTTACAAAAAATAACAAACACTAAGTTACACAAAAAAATAAAACACTAAGTTGCAAAAAATAAAAAAGAAATTATCAAAGATTTAAACTAATTACACCTAATCTAAGGGCCCTATGAAAATAAAAAAGCCCCCCAAAATAAAAAAACCCTAACCTACAATAAACTATAAAATAACCCTTAAAAGGATCTTTTGCGGGGCATTGCCCAAAGAAATCAGCTCTTTTACCTGTAAATAAAAAATACAAACAACCCCCAACAGTAAAACCCACCACCAACACAACCAACCCCCCAAATAAAAGCCTAACTAAAAAAACCTAAGCTCCCCATTGCCCTGTAAATGGCATTTGGATGGGCATTGCCCTTTAAAGGGCATTTAGCTCTATTGCACCCAAACCCCTAATTTAAAAATAAAACCCACCCAATACACCCTTAAAAAATCTTAACACTAACCCCTGAAGATCAACTTACAGTTTTGAAGATCCGACATCCATCCTCCAAGAAGCCAGGAGAAGTCTTCATCCAAGCCTGCAGAAGTCTTCACCCAGACGGCATCTTCTATCTTCATCCATCCGGCGCGGAGCGGCTCCATCTTCCAGACATCCGACGCGGCGCATCCTCTTCCATCAACGTCTTCTTGAACAATGAATGTTCCTTTAAATGACGTCAGGCTGATAGAATTCTATCAGACAATAGGAATTAAGGTTGAAAAAAATCCTATTCGCTGTTGCAATCAGCCAATAGGATTGAGCTTTCATCCTATTGGCTGATCCAATCAGCCAATAGAATGCGAGCTCAATCCTATTAGCTGATTAGATCAGCCAATAGGATGAAAGCTCAATCCTATTGGCTGATTGCAACAGCCAATAGGATTTTTTCAACCTTAATTTAAAGTTCTCCAAATGTAGGCTCCATGAACTTACAAATCAGTCCTGCAAGATATACAAGTGTTCAGCTCAGATGTGGTAAAAGAATCACACTAGCGTATGATTAGCTGCTTTTTGAGGGATTGGGAGAGAGCTGTATAGCAGTCCCTTTAACCAATGCCTCTAGGAATCTTTGACTCATGTTAATGGCAGCCACTCTATACCTCTTTTCCCTGCAGCTGGAACAGGAGAGTTATCAGGATAAACCGAGCTCATAAGATTGAAGGCAATCCATTTATGAACAGTGGGGCTTTCACTCCGTTCTTTTGATGTGCTTCTTCAATCTGTCACTGTGATCGTGGAGCCAGGACTGACATTTTTCCCCTCTATTACCCCAATAGATGCTCGTCCAAAGCTGGGGACTGTTCCGATCACTTTCACAGCGTCCTCTTTCACATGTGTAGATCTCTCTGTTCTGCTACTGGGAATGGATTGGGTAGGTGCTATACTAGCAATAGGGTCAAGCGCCATCTCCTCTGTCTCTGTACAGAGATCAGCCAGAAAATCCCCAGTCTGTATAGGTCTCCCACTGTGAAGGGCAGTGTCCGGTATTGCGGCATCAGCTGTAAAGTCCCCTGGGCCACTATGTTGGGTTCCGGCTTGCATGTGTGGATCAAGCCAGCCACTACTCTCAGTTGTGAGGGCTTGTGATTCTAGGGCACCAGTTGCCAGATCCACCAGTTTAGGCACCGCAACTGTATCTTTGTGGCTGATCATTTTCTCATCAAGCCCATGTGGACAGCGTGTAGTTGCATTAAGTGCGGAGCGGCCTATAAAGCATTCCGTGGCTTGTATAGGTAGTTTTGGGAAAACTTCCCTCACTCACTGTCTGAGTTCACCAATTTGGTCTGCTATCAGCTGCAGGGATTTAAGTTCCCAGTTGTTGATCCACTGGTTGGTCTGCGTGTCACGTAGGCAGCTCAGACTGTTCACAGACGCCATTACATGTGGCGCTATTATAGGTCATAGGATAGTAGCATGACCCCAGTTCAATTTGTCCATTTCCTTCAGTGGTCTTGTAGATCAGATGGGTCTCTTAATAAAGAATTAAGGCTCATATTTATAAAATAACCCTCATTATTAGATATAAGAGCCAGGAGCTCCTGCAGAACACGTCTGGTCACTTTGGCGGTTAACCCCTCCCCCCCTCTGAACCTTTCTTTTATTCAGCTAGTTATTGCCTTTAGTTATGTTGGCTTTCAGCACTTAGTATTGTGTTTGTGGGAAGTATTTTTTTTAAGAGATCTGTGTTTGTTTTTATATATATTGCAGCAATAGATAGATGTGTGTGTGTTTGTGTCTGTGAACATTTATTTTGGAAATGCCATATAAAAGACTTTAATTTTACTCCCGTACCAAAAAATATTATGACCAAAAAAGACCTAAAACTTTAGGAAGGGGGGGGCAACAGAATTTTGAGTGCCTAGGTCAGCACAAAACTTAATTTACGCCACTGGTGTCACCCTTGCATCTCTGTCTGTGATGGGGCCCTGCTGGCATTAACTATGGATTGTGCAGGGCTAACTAAGCTCTTCTTTCGGGAGATACTCACTGGGCTTGGCCCTTCATAATATATAGTTAAAGTGACAGTCTACAATAGAATTGTTTTAAAAGATAAATAATCCCTTGATTACCCATTCCCCAGTTTTGCATTACCAACACAGTTATATTAATATACTTTTTACCTCTGTGATTACCTTGTATCTAAGAACCTTCTTCCAACCCCCTGATCAAATGACTGTGACTGTTTATTGTCTATTGTCTTGCATTTAGCATTGTGTTGTGCTAAATCTTTAATAACGCCCTGTGCCTGAACACAGTGTTATCTATATGGCACACGTGTAATTTCCGTCTCTTTGTGTTGAAAAAGAACTTAAAAAGCATGTGATTAGAGGCAACCTTCAAGATCTTACAAATTAGCATATGAGACTGCCTAGGTTTAGTTTCAACTAAGAATACCAAGAGAAAAAAATAAATTTGATGATAAAAGTAAATTGGAAAGTTGATTAAAATTACAAGTCCTATCTGAATAATACAGTTTAATTTTGACTAGACTGTCCCTTTAATTAACATTTTTTAAATCACCTACAATTAACCTGCAATTCATCTCTTTGTTTTCCAAGTTACATTACAGTGAAACAGGCAAAATGAACAATGATAGCGAATTGCAAAGTTAATTATGCATAATTGTACATTTTATGCTCAATTAAATTTTGAATTTAAAGGGACATTAAATTCAAATTTGTATTTATGCCTCAGACATTATACATGACATTGCAAAAGATCTGCATGCAAATATATGTTTTAAAAACATTTGAAACTGTCATCTAGTTCCTTTGCTGTGGTCCAATAGGAACAGATATAAATTAGCTACTGCACATATCAGCCAATTACTGTGCCACAGGTAGAACAGTCATTTTTTTGCATTCCAGGCTTTCTGGGGGGTGAAAACATTACAGTTTTCAGCATTAAATTACAGTAAAAACAGGCAAAATAAATAACGAAAGCAAATTGGAAAGTTTTTTAGCCATATATAATTAACATTTTCATGGGGAATGGAATTTTTACTTTATATATATATATATATATATATATATATATATATATATATATATATATATATATATATATATACGATCGTCTGGGGTTGCTGTGTTCCTTGTTCAGAGAGGAATTGCCTGGTATTTCGGCGCTGGACTGACCGTAATAGGCAGGATCAGACTGATATACTACAGGAAAGTTCTACTCTGTGAAAAGCATTACTGGGCTAAAAAGTTGCACCCAGGTGGTAAATCGCCATAGAACAGGCTAACAATGTTATTAAGCCAGTTGTTCGTTCCTGTGAGTGCACTTCTCTCTGTATGTATTTAGTCTCCCTATGGGAAAAACGGGGCAACCAGACGTGGACTCCTTGCTCAGTATGCTTAGAGGAATATGGCTACATCTTACTGACGAGGCCCAATGAAGGCCGAAACGATCATCTGGGGTTGCTGTGTTCCTTGTTCAGAGAGGAATTGCCTGGTATTTCGGCGCTGGACTGACCGTAATAGGCGGGATCAGACTGATATACCACAGGAAAGTTCTACTCTGTGAAAAGCATTACTGGGCTAAAAAGTTGCACCTAGGTGGTAAATCGCCTTAGAACAGGCTAACAATGTTATTGAGCCAGTTGTTCGTTCCTGTGAGTGCACTTCTCTCTGTATGTATTTTGTCTCCCTATGGGAAAAAAGGGGCAACCAGACGTGGACTCCTTGCTCAGTGTGCTTAGAGGAATATGGCTACATCTCACTGACGAGGCCCAATGAAGGCCGAAACGATCGTCTGGGGTTGCTGTGTTCCTTGTTCAGAGAGGAATTGCCTGGTATTTCGGCGCTGGACTGACCGTAATAGGCGGGATCAGACTGATATACTACAGGAAAGTTCTACTCTGTGAAAAGCATTACTGGGCTAAAAAGTTGCACCCAGGTGGTAAATCGCCATAGAACAGGTTAACAATGTTATTGAGACAGTTGTTCGTTCCTGTGAGTGCTCTTCTCTCTGTATGTATTTAGTCTCCCTATGGGAAAAAAGGGGCAACCAGACGTGGACTCCTTGCTCAGTGTGCTTAGAGGAATATGGCTACATCTCACTGACGAGGCCCAATGAAGGCCGAAACGATCTTCTGGGGTTGCTGTGTTCCTTGTTCAGAGAGGAATTGCCTGGTATTTCGGCGCTGGACTGACCGTAATAGGCGGGATCAGACTGATATACTACAGGAAAGTTCTACTCTGTGAAAAGTATTACTGGGCTAAAAAGTTGCACCCAGGGGGTAAATCGCCAAAGAACAGGCTAACAATGTTATTGAGCCAGTTGTTCGTTCCTGTGAGTGCACTTCTCTCTGTATATATATATATATATATATATATATATATATATATATATATATATATATATATATATATATATATATATATATATATATATATATATATATATAATATATATATAAATAAATATATATATATATATATATATATATATATATATATATAGTAAAAAATGTCAATTTAGTTCATGTTATTGGCAAGAGTCCATGAGCTAGTGACGTATGAGTTATACAATCCTACCAGGAGGGGCAAAGTTTCCCAAACCTCAAAATACCTATAAATACACCCCTCACCACACCCACAATTCAGTTTTTACAAACTTTGCCTCCTATGGAGGTGGTGAAGTAAGTTTGTGCTAAGATTTCTACGTTGATATGCGCTTCTCAGCATTTTGAAACCCAATTCCTCTCAGAGTACAGTGAATGTCAGAGGGTTGTGAAGGTAGTATCACGTATTGAATGCAATGGTTTTCCTTGCGGGAGATCTATTACATAGGTTCTCTGTTATTGATTAATCTCCAACCTTCCTTATTCAGATAGACGATATACTCTCATATTCCATTACCTCTACTGATAACTGTTTCAGTACTGGTTTGGCTATCTGCTATATGTGGATGGTTGTCTTTCGGTAAGTATATTTTTATTACTTAAGACACTCAACACGCTATGGTTTGGCACTTTATGCATTTAATATAAAGTTCTAAATATATGTATTGTACTTATATTTGCCATGAGTCAGGTTTATGTATATTTCCTTTTGCAGACTATCAGTTTAATTTTTGGGAGAAAAACATATTTAGGAAAATATTTTTCTTACTTGGGGTTTAGTCTTATTTCAATTGACTGCTTTTTCATTAAATTTTGCAGGCAAAATTAGGCTCGCGAGGGCGCAAAATGCCAAAGGCATGTCTGATGACGCAAAATCGTTATTTCTGGCGTCTTAGTTGAAGCTGAGTTCATTGCACAAGGTTGCATCTTCAATGACACGAGTGGGTCATTTCCGAATGTTGTTAGCGCCAAAAAAATGTCAGTTTGCGTTGTGCGTCATACTTGGCGCCAAATAATTTCATTATTTAAAACCCCATTCCTATATGCCTCTTGCCTTTTTCTATATGAGAGGGCTATGCTGTTTGCATTTTTTTTCCCATTCCTGAAACTGCCATATAAGGAAATTGATAATTTTGCTTTATATGTTGTTTTTTTCTCTTACATTTGCAAGATGTCTCAATCTGATCCTGTCTCAGAAACCACTGCTGCCTGATAACAGTTCTACCAAAGCTAAGTGCATTTGTTGTAAATTTGTGGAGATTATATTTCCAGCTGTGGTATGTAATAGTTGTCATGATAAGCTTTTACATGCAGAGAATGTGTCCATCAGTAATAGTACAATGCCTGTTGTTCCTTCAACATCTAACGTACATGATATACCTGTGAATATAAAAGATTATATTGCTGATGTGATTCAGAAGGCTTTGTCTACCATCCCGCCTTCTAATAAATGTAAAAGGTCTTTTAAAACTTTTCATAAAGTTGATGAAATTTCAAATGACTGAGAAGATCATTCCTCAGATATTGACACTGACAAATCTACTTATTTATTTAAAATGGAGTATATTCGTTCCCTGTTAAAAGAGGTGTTGATTACATTGGATATTGAGGAAACTAGGTTTTTCCAGTTCTTGATGCTATTTCTGATATGATTTCTAAAGAATAGAATAGGCCTGGTACTTCTTTTATTCCTTCTTCAAGGTTTAAAAAATTGTATCCTTTACCAGCAGTTAGATTGGAGTTTTGGGAAAAGATCTCCAAAGTTGATGGGGCTATTTCTACTCTTGCTAAACGTACTACTATTCCTATGGAAGAAAGTACCTCTTTTAAAGATCCTTTAGATAGGAAACTTGAATCCTATCTAAGGAGAGCTTATTTATATTCTGGCCATCTTCTTAGGCCTGCCATTTCTATGGCTGATGTTGCAACTGCATAAACATTTTGGTTGGAAAGTTTAGCACAACAGGAATTGGATCCTGATTTGTCTAGCATTGTTCGCTTGCTTCAACATGCTAATCATTATATCTGTGATGCCATTTTTGATATAATCAAAATTGATGTTAAATCTATGTCTTTATTGGAATGCTGACATGGTATCTAAGTCTAGATTACTATCTCTTTCTTTCAAAGGTAATAAGTTATTTGGTTCTCAGTTGGATTCGATTATTTCAACTGTCACTGGGGGGAAGGGAGTTTTTTTGCCTCAGGATAAAAGACTAAAGGGAAAATCTAAAGCTTCTAACCATTTTCATTCCTTTCGACAAAGTAAGGAACAGAAACCTAATCCTTCCCCCAAGTAATCTGGTTCCAATTGGAAACCTTCTTCAAGTTGGAGTAAATCCAAGCCATTTAAGAAACCAAAGTCAGCCCCTAAGTCTGCATGAAGGTGTGGCCCTAATTCCAGCTCAGCTGGTAGGGGGCAGATTAAGATTCTTCCAAAACATTTGGGAAGATTCTGTCCAAAATCAATGGATTCAGAGTATTGTCTCTCAAGGGTACCGAATAGGATTTAGAGTAAGACCTCCTGCGAGAAGATTTTTTCTCTCACGCATTCCAGCAAATCCAGTAAAGGCTCAGGCTTTTCTGAAGTGTGTTTCAGACCTAGAGCTTTCAGGGGTAATCATACCAGTTCAGTTTCAGGAACAGGGTCTGGGGTTTTATTCAAATCTGGTTCCAATTGGAAACCTTCTTCAAGTTGGAGTAAATCCAAGCCGTTTAAGAAACCAAAGTCAGCCCCTAAGTCTGCATGAAGGTGTGACCCTCATTCCAGCTCAGCTGGTAGGGGGCAGATTAAGATTCTTCCAAAACATTTGGGAAGATTCTGTCCAAAATCAATGGATTCAGAGTATTGTCTCTCAAGGGTACCGAATAGGATTTAGAGTAAGACCTCCTGTGAGAAGATTTTTTCTCTCACGCATTCCAGCAAATCCAGTAAAGGCTCAAGCTTTTCTGAAGTGTGTTTCAGACCTAGAGCTTTCAGGGGTAATCATACCAGTTCCGTTTCAGGAACAGGGTCTGGGGTTTTGTTCAAATCTATTCACTGTCTCAAAGAAAGAAAATTCATTCAGGCCGGTTCTGGATCTGAAAATTTTGAATCGTTATGTAAGAGTGCCAACTTTAAAAATGGTGACTATAAGGACTATTCTGCCATTTGTTCAGCAAGGGCATTATATGTCCACAATAGACTTACAGGATGCATATCTTCATATTCCGATTCATCCAGACCACTATCAGTTTCTGAGATTCTCTATTCTATACAAGCATTACCAATTTGTTGCTTTTCCATTTGGCCTAGCGACAGCTCCAAGAATCTTTTCAAACGTTCTCGGTGCCCTACTCTCTGTAATCAGAGAACGGGTTATTGCGGCGTTTCCTTATTTGGACGATATCTTTGTACTAGCTCAGTCTTTACATTCTGCAGAATCTCACACAAATCAACTAGTGTTGTTTCTTCAAAATCATGGTTGGAGGATCAATTTACCAAAAAGTTCTTTGATTCCTCAGACAAGGGTCACCTTTTTAGGTTTCTAGATAGATTCAGTGTCCATGACTCTGTCTCTATCCCTATCAGACAAAAGACGATTAAAATTGGTTTCAGCTTGTCGGAACCTTCAGTCTCAATCATTCCCTTCAGTAGCTATGTGCATGAAAGTTTTAGGTCTCATGACTGCAGCATCGGACACGATCCCCTTTGCTCATTTTCATATGAGACCTCTCCAGCTTTGAATGCTGAAACAATTGTGCAGGGATTATACAAAGATATCACAATTAATATCCTCAAATCCCAATGTTCGACTCTCTCTGACTTTGTGGTTAGATCCCCATCATATAGTTCAAGGGGCCTGTTTTGTTCGTCCAACCTGGACTGTGATCACAACAGATGCAAGTCTTTCAGTTTGGGGAGCTGTCTGGGGATCTCTGACAGCACAAGGGGCTTGGAAATCTCAAGAGGCGAGATTACCAATCAATATTTTAGAACTCTGTGCTATTTTCAGGGCTCTTCAGGTTTGGCCTCTGTTGAAGAGAGAACCGTTCATTTGTTTTCAGACAGTCAATATCACAACTGTGGCATATGTCAATCATCAGGGTGGGACTCACAGTGCCCAAGCTATGAAAGAAGTATCTTGGATACTTGCTTGGGCGGAAACCATCTCCTGTCTAATTTCTGCAGTTCATATCCCAGGTATAGACAATTGGGAAGCGGATTATCTCAGCAATCAGACTTTACATCCGGGGGAGTGGTCACTCCATCCAGATGTCTTTTCTCAGATTGTTCAGATGTGGGGTTTTCCAGAAATAGATCTGATGGCTTCCCATCTAAACAACAAACTACCCAGGTACCTGTCCAGGTCCAGGGATTCTCAGGCAGAAGCGGTGGATGCGTTAACAGTTCCTTGGTGTTACCAACCTGCTTATATCTTCCCGCCTCTGGTTCTTCTTCCAAGAGTGATTTCCAAGATCATCATGGAACAATCGTTTGTGTTGCTGGTAGCTCCAGCATGGCCTCACAGGTTTTGGTATGTGAATCTTGCTCGGATGTCCAGTTGCCAACCTTGGCCACTTCCATCAAGGCCAGACCTTCTGTCTCAATGTTTGTTTTTCCATCAGGATCTCAAATCATTAAATTTGAAGGTATGGAAATTGAACGCCTAGTGTGATAGAGGTTTCTCTGACTCAGTGATTAATACTATGTTACAGGTTCATAAATCTGTTTCTAGGAAGATTTATTATCGAGTTTGGAAGACTTTTATTTCATGGTGTTCTTCTCATAAATACTCCTGGCATTCTTTTAGAATTCCTAGAATTTTACAGCTTCTTCAGGATGGTTTCAATAAGGGTTTGTCTGCAAGATCCTTTAAGGGACAAATCTCTGCTCTTTCGGATTTATTTCACAGAAAGATTGCTAAGCTTCCTGATATTCACTGTGTTGTACAGGCTTTGGTCTGTATCAAGCCTGTCATTAAATCAATTTCTCCTCCTTGGAGTCTTAATTTGGTTTTGAAGGTTTTACAGGCTCCTCCGTTTTAGCCTATGCATTCTTTGGACATTAAACTACTTTCTTGGAAAGTGTTGTTCCTTTGGCCATCTCTTCTGCTAGAAGAGTTTCTGAATTATCTGCTTTTTCTTGTGAATCTCCTTTTCTGATTTTCCATCAGGATAAGGCAATTTTGCTGACTTCATTTAAATTTCTACCTAAGGTTGTGAATTCTAACAACATTAATAGAGAAATTGTTGTCCCTTCTTTGTGTCCTAATCCTAAGAATGCTTTGGAGAGATCCTTACATTGTTTGGATGTGGTAAGAGCTTTGAAATATTATGTTGAATATACTAAAGATTTCAGGAAGACCGAACCTTTTGGGAATCCCTAGGAAAAATACTACACCCGTTATTTGGAACTACATTTCACCTTACCCCATGATTATATTATTCAATGGTAGGCCCAAAACTGCTTGCAAGCTTAGACTCCCTTTGCTTCAAATTTGAATAAATGGAGCTAAGTCCCTAATAGCCAGGAGATGGAAATGCCATACTACTCCGACCATTGCAGAGTGGGCAGCTAGAACACAAGAACTCATCTCGTTGGAAGAATATTCCTACCTCAAACAAAATAGACATGACATGTTTTTAAATATAAAACTTTATTGGGAAACGCTGCAAATTCCACCATAATAACAACTTTGACCCAGGTTCCTAGTCACTGATGACTTACTAACATATAAGCTGTGCATAGTGTCTCCCATCCTCTCCTTTTTCTTTTATGTACTCACTGGGACCAGTAAGATGTTTACAAAACCATGATACTTAGCAGTAGATATTATGGTAGAGACTTCTCTATTCTTTACTCCTGTCAGATCTATTTTTCCTTTTTCTCTTTTCTTTTTTTTCTTCTTTTATCTTTTTTTTTTTTTCTTTTCTCCGGTCTGTTGCCTTTAATTATTGTTAAAAAGGGTTATTTAAGTTTCGGACGGGCAATTACTAAGACCAACCTTTTCGGAGGCCTATTTTCGAGTCTATACACCTATTGTCCTTTAGGTACACAGTTGAAGCGATATTTCCTGTTTATATTTTTTTCTTAGTATTGCACCCAGATGGAACTGAACAATTTGTCTTTGTTATATAAACTGTGTATCTTTTGATATGTACTCTAAACTTGTTTAATAAAAAAAATTATTCTAAAAAAAAAAAGATTTCAGGAAGACTTCTAGTCTATTTGTTATCTTTTCTGGTTCTAGGAAAGGTCAGAAGGCTTCTGCCACTTCCTTGGCATCTTGGGTAAAGCTTTTTGATTCATCAGGCTTATTTGGAGTCGGGTCAGGCCCCGCCTCAGAGAATTACAGATCATTCTACTAGATCAGTCTCCACTTTGTGGGCTTTTAAGAATGAAGCTTCAGTTGATCAGATTTGCAAAGCAGCAACTTGGTCTTCTTTGCATACATTTACTAAATTCTACCGTTTTGATGTAATTGCTTCTTTGGAAGTAGTTTTTGGTAGAAAAGTTTTTCAGGCAGCTGCTTCAGTTTAATTCCTCTGCTTATGGTTGAGTTTTTTCTTTTCATTATAAGAATAAACTTATATTTTGGTTTGTTGATTTATTTTTTTCAGCAGAAAATGGCTGTTATTATTTTATCCCTCCCTCTCTAGTGTCTCTTCTGTGGAGTTCCACATCTTGGGTATTACTATCCCATACGTCACTAGCTCATTAACTCTTGCCAATTACATGAAAGAATACATAATTTTTTTTTATTTATTTTTTTTAAATATTTTTATTGAGGTATTTAGATCAGGCATACAATACATATACAGTTGTGTAAAAAAAATATATTACAATAGAGCACCATACATATAACATATTCCATAATTTTGCATAACAAGAACAATATGTTCACACTGTATTTTGTGGCTCAGGAAAAGTATACTTAATGGATTGAGTTAACAGCATTCATACCTTTTGCCTGTACATTGCGAACCTTCCAAACATGACTCAATAGGTCACTCTTGGACCTCAAATGCTTAAAAATGGGTATAAGTAGAAGAAGGTAATTTGAAACAAGGAGACCTCTCTTGGGTCTCAACTGGAGTACCTCAGGTTTTTATAGTTTTCTGGAGGGAAAGAACTCTTATAGGATTTGGTGTTAACAAAGTAAAAGTAATATGGGGTGGGGGAAGAAATGGTACTCGCTTGCTTTTAGTATATTATGTAAGCATGATATAGCTCTATAAAGCACGTTGTATGGGATATAAAAATAGGGAAGCATGAAAGTTAGGCAGCACTATGATAATTAGCTATACAGGCTACATATAACCTAGAACAGTATTTTTAACTCAAAAACAGAGGGTAGGTGATAATAGGTTAAAATATGCGACAATTTTACTCCTCAGCACAGACCCTAGGGAAAAAATATAAAGGTTGTGATAAGGTTATATAAAGATCATGGACAAGGATTATCTCTAGTTAACTGACATTAGGGTGAGCTGCGTGAGATTCAACATGTAAGCTAGACTGCCAACAATATGGGTAAAAAAATACATATGATGAGGATGGCTGGCTAGGGTGGTAGTGTGACTAAGTAACCCATCAATCCCCTAGAGGGGAAAGATGGTGGAGCATGAGGACTACAAAGGAGCCGCCATCATAGCAAAGGGATGCCCTTACATAGGTTACACAGATAAAGACCTAGGAGGAGCTTGTGTTTGCAACCTCAGCTAGTAATGTTACTTAGAAAATTTCCATCCTATAAGGGTTATAAAATAGCATAGTCTAGACTGTGAACACATCATGAGGGAGAAGATGATTGCTATATAACCTGTATCACACTCATAAGCCCCTATATACACATATATAAGATACAAGCCAGGGCAATTATTGTGAGCAGCCAATCTCCCTTTCAGCAGTATAAACATAAGACATCCATGAGAACACTCAAACGCTATGGGAAAAGAGTATTATTAAGGTGAACCTATTACACCTAACTAAGTGGAACCATACACTGTAAACACCTTAAAATATGGGAGTAAAGTGTGTCATCATGACTTTAAACATATAACCAATATTAACTGCAAAAGACACGTCTTCATGGTAACTAGGTAGACAGACATCAATGCACAACTATTAATCCATATTATAAAATGTTAGTTAAAGATAAGTCTGATACAAACTTAGTCCCCAGACATATGATATAGAGTCCGTGTGGTTGCAAAGACTCCGGTACACTGAGAGCTGTGGAGAGACCCCTGCTCATTACCGTAAGTCCTGTATACATGCTGGAACCTAGCCCACACCGGTTCTCCAGGCAGTGTTATGGGGTGTAGAATACACCAGTCCGCAGTAGATGTCTGGGTAAATGTCTGGGTAAATTAGCCTGCTTAACTGAATATGTTCCCTTGTGAGGAGCGCCTGTGTACTTGTGTCTCTCTGTCGGCTGTATGCAAAGCGGAACACAACCGCAACTTTTTTAACCTCCAGTGCGTCCACATAAGCTAAAGGTTGACAGAGCATTCCCCAAGCGGCATCCCAGTCTGGCACTTGATCTCTGGTGCTCACTCTTTTAACCATCAGACCGCTATGTGCAGCCGAGAACCTCACTTCTGCAACCCAGGTCTCTGCCTGAGCGCTTTTCTTGTGGTATGTGGGCTTTATCTCGGGAGGTGTCAGTTTCCCCCCTGTCGCTCTCCTCTCGCTGGTATCATTTAGGTGAGGTGATAGGCAAGTTGTTTCAGGACTCGGGAGCACGACAGTCTCTTCAACACTGGCTGCTCTTGCACTTTCCGTTGCGATCCACTGTTGCCCCGGGACTTGGAGATGCCTCACGTTAGTGACCGGGGCGGCAGCTGGATATCCAACTGTAGCTGGAGGGTTCTGGACGGGCATATTCAGGTGCGTGGCTGCCACAGTCGGGCCTCGAGTTTGCGGTGAGTTTGTAGTAATCTCTTGAAAACTTGCAGCTTTGTCAGTTCGCTCTGTAAGGGCTCTTGGTCTCGCGTGGCTGCGCCCAACTTGTCCGATCAGCTCATGCAGGCCACTACATTCGGCTTCCCAGGTCTGCGTTATCTTCAGATGGTGGTCCTGCAGCAGCTTTGTCACAGCTGCGAGTATCTTTTCAGCGCCGAACGCCATCTTTAGCGGGTACGTGCTGAGGAGGAAGGCACTAAAATCACCTTCTATCTATCTTGTATAGTAGCAGCTGTACCAAATAGACATAAGTAGTGTTGATTCAAATTGAAGTATATCTTGCAGTGTCTTTGCACCGTTTACCCGGCCTATATTATTACCGGGGGGGGTGTTGAGGGCCTCTCTGTGACGAGTTTGCCTTAGGCCTCAACGCTCCGGATTGGTATGCGACGGTGGAATACTCTTAAAAAAACAAATACTTTTACTTTATCTTGATCTGTAGCAATCATACATAAAGGTAGTATATCAGGATGGTTATTTAATTCACTGATAATAGGCAAATTAACAGTGATCCACACGGAGCTCCCAATATTGCTACCACTCAAGGTGCTGCCCAGAGACACGCCCCAGAATACATAATTTATGTAAGAACTTACCTGATAAATTAATTTCTTTCATATTGGCAAGAGTCCATGAGACCCACCCTTTTTATGGTGGTTATGATTTTTTGTATAAAAGCACAATTATTTCCAAATTCCTTTGTTAATGCTTTTTACTCCTTTCTTTATCACCCCACTACTTGGCTATTCGTTAAACTGAATTGTGGGTGTGGTGAGGGTGTATTTATAGGCATTTTGAGGTTTGGGAAACTTTGCCCCTCCTGGTAGGATTGTATATCCCATACGTCACTAGCTCATGGACTCTTGCCAATATGAAAGAAATTAATTTATCAGGTAAGTTCTTGCATAAATTATGTTTTTTCACCTTGTATAACCAGTTCATTATTGGTTCATAGTTCCAATTATGGTCCAGATTAAAAGTGGCATGCCACTTTATGCTTTCACTCTCACAAACATCGCCAGACGTAAACGTGGGTTAGCACGCATATTACAAGTTAAAAGTAAAATATTTGCAAAAGTGAAAGTCAATGCACGCTAACTTCAGGATATTGCAACGGTGCTAACTTCCTCTCCCTATAGATTATAATGGAGATCACAAACTGGAAAAAAAAATAACGCTTATCACTTACACGCTGACCTGGCACGAATTAGACTAACTACGCTAACCCAAAGGTAGTTATAAATATTTTACATTCTAATGTTCTAGTTATTATTAAACAGATATGTCTATATATATCTGATGTAGTTTTTGGAAAATATATATATATGTATATACAGTTAGGTCCGTAAATAATTGGACACTGACACAGGTTTTGTTATTTCGGCTGTTTACAAACAAAAAAAACAAAAAAAAATCAAGTTACAGTTAAATAATGAATCTTGTCTTGAAGTGCAGTCTCTCAGTTTTAATTTGAGGGTATTCACATCCAAATTGGAGAACAGATTTAGTAATTGCAACTCTTTAATATGTAGCACCCTCTTTTTCAAGGGACCAAAAGTAATAAGACAATTGATTCAAAAGCTGTTTCATGGACAGGCATTGGCTATTCCTTTATTGTTCCATTATCAATTAAGCAGATAAAAGGTCTGTAGTTGATTTTAGGTGTGGCATTCTCATTTGGAAGCTGTTGCTGTAAACCCACAACATGCGTTCAAAGGAGCTCTCAATGCAAGTGAAACAAGTAGGGATGGGCGAATGTATTTATATACAAATTTGAATGTTAGAACTAATGTTATTGTAGAAATTCGATTTACATAATAGAATGTTGATGAGAACGAAAATTCTTAAAAATTCTATTATCAAATGTTTTTTACAGTTTTCAAATGTCACTTTCAAAGTCGAATGTGACATTCAAATTTATTATACACAGTTGTAGACTAGAAATACTATTTGAATTTGAATGTCACAATCGAATATGACATTTTAAAAACACAGTATTAGACTAGAAATACAATTTCGAATTTGAATGTTACATTTAAATTTAAATGTAGCATTTAAATTTGAATATTACATTTATTAAACAGTTGTAGACTAGTGTCAGGCAAACTAGAATGTCTAAGAAGACAAAGAAAGTACTAATGTTAAACCTTAGCTGCTGAGATGTAAAAAGTTGGTTTTGTTGCTCAGGAGTATGTGGAGAGCACATGAATTACCTATCTGGTAACGTGAATTCCACAATAACCACTTAGCAATTAATGTGAAGGTTGAAATAAGTGAAAGACGCTCTGAAACTGCCACCTGTGATGAATCACTAAAATATTGCAGCAAAGCCCCTTAACTTGACAACCAGATATTACAACGTTGTAGTTATAGAAAAAGGGATAAAGAATACTACAACAGCACTATAGAAAAATAACAATTACTAAGCATCAAGAATATAATGTTTCAGTCTTCGGAAGGCAGGAAGGTTAGACTGGAATGTAAGCTTCGTATGAGCGGTCACCACAGGGTAATGCAGGGTCGTTCCGTTTGGATGGCATGTGACATCACCGCGGATGGATCTAGTAGATCCAGCTGGATGAATTGTGGAGGTTCGTAGAAGCTCAGAGAGGATGGGTAGTGCTGACAAGAGCTGGAAGTAGGAAATAATAGCACAGGCTATTCAGGATCTAGAGATAGATGCAAAATGTGCGATCACGTAGATTGCTATCATAGGCTTAGAAAGCAGTATGCCACTATCAATACCAAGCATTGAAATAAAGGGCTACTGAGATTTTATAAGGAACAGGAAGTGGATGTAAAACCCATTTAAAGCTATAGCATCTCCAATATACACAGGTAACAGGTAAGTTCCTAAATGGATTCCTGACAGGACCCCCTTCTCAAGGAGCAACTCTGGAGCTCAAGGTTTTGGACGATCTGGGTTCCTACTATGAAACAAGGCAACCAGTCTGGGAGTGGAGATGTTACTGGCAGGCTCCCATGAGTCGTCTTTCGGATGATCTGGGTTCCTACGATGAAACAAGGCAACCAGTCTGGCAGCAGAGATGTTACTGGCAGGCTCCCATGAGTCATTTTCGGGAGTGTAGCCTTTCCATCGAACCAGATATTGGAGAGCTCCACGATAACGTCAAGAGTCCTGAATGGAATGTACCTCATATTCAGTGTTAGGGTCCATGGATACTTGAGGAGTCATATCAGTGGAGGGAGAGTTCCTGAGAGCCCTGTAAGGTTTTAGTAGGGAGACGTGGAAGGTGGGATGAACTTTCATGGTATCAGGTAGTTTAAGATGGACAGCGTTAGCGTTGATGATCTGGGTTATAGGATATGGTCCAATAAACAATGGAGAAAGCTTCCTACAGGGAGTATTGAGGTTGAGGTTTTTAGTAGATAACCAAACTAAGTCACCAATAGAGTAATTTGGAGATGGCAATCTTTTTCTATCGTAGTAGAACTTCTGAGTTTTCTTTGTGTCTTCAATTGCAGCTTTTACAGATGTAAAGTTGGATGCAATAAGAACTGAGAGGTCAGATATGTTAGGTGATGAGCTCTGGTTATCTGGAAGTATTTGGAATTTGGGGTGAAAACCATAATTTATGTAGAAAGGAGTTTTCGTAGTTGTGGAGTGGATGGTATTTTTAAAGCAAAACTCCGCATAGGGAAGATAATTTGACCACAGTAATGGCTGTGAGGAACAATAAGTTCTGAGAAATTGTTCGAGCCACTGGTTAGACCTTTCGGTTTGGCCGTTGGCCTGAGGATGGTATGCCGTGCTAAGCCTCTTGTCAATGGAGAAAGCCTTACAGAACTCAGTCCATAACTTACTGGAGAATTGAGTACCCCGGTCACTTAGCATAGTGTTGGGAAAACCATGATGTTTGAAAACATGTGTGATGAGTAGTTGGATGGTTTCTGAGGCTGAAGGAAGTTTATGGTACGAGATAAAATGTGTCATTTTACTAAACAGATCAACAACAACAAGTATGGTCATGTTGTTTTGAGATTTTGGGAGATCTACTTTAAAGTCTAGTGCAATCTCTAACCAAGGCCTATTAGGAGTCGGTAGTGGGATTAACAATCCATAGGGTGATGTTTAGCTTTTTTAGAAGTTGTACATTCCGCACAGGTGAGGATATAAGTTTTAATATCTTGAGTGATTCCAGGCCACCAGTAAGTTCGTCCAATAAGCTCTTGGGTTTTCAGGATACCCGGGTGTCCTGCTAATAAGGAATCATGCGTGGATAGGAGTATCATCTGTCTTAAATTAGGTGGAATGTATAATTTATCCTGGTAGTAGTAGAAACCATCATGTTTTTTCTGTAATTGAGACATAGGTTTAGTTAAATCTGACTGTTGTTCTTGTGAGAGACAGGAATTGGAGCCAATAATAAAAGATACAAAGTTCTCCAATGGAATAACAGTGTATTTTAAAGTCTCGGAGTGAATGTAGGTAGGTAGCCTTGATAAGGCGTCTGCCTTATGGTTTTTGTTTGCAGGTCGGTAGACGATTTGGTAGTTAAACCTAGAAAAGAATAGGTTCCACCTAACCTGTCTTGCAGAAAGAGTCCTTGTTGTTTTAAGGTATTGTAAGTTTCTATGATCTGTATATATTACCGTTGGAACGAAGGTATCCTCTAAAATATGGCGCCAGTGCTCAGGCAACATCTTAATAGCCAAGAGGTCCTTATCTCCAATCAGATAGTTTTGTTCCGAAGTGGATAGACAGAAAAGTAGGCTACAGGATGCAGGGGTTGATTAATGCCCTTATGTTGTGAGAGGACAGTGCCTACGGCTACATCTGAGGCGTCTACCTCTAGGGTATAAGGTAAGTTGGGGATAGGAAACCTCAAAATGGGTGTAGTAGTGAATCGTAATTTGAGTTGATCAAATACCTTTTGTGTGTTTTCATTCCAGTTAAAAGGTTTGTTGGTTTTGGTTAAAGTGGTTAGGGGTTTCGTTATGTTAGAGAAGTTCTTGATAAATTTGCGATAGAAGTTTGTGAAACCAAGAAACCTCTGAACCTCTTTTCTGCTTTTGGGAGTTGGCCAATCAACAATTGCCTGAATCTTAGCATCTTCCATATGGATTCCTGAGGATGTTATTACATATCCTAGGAAGCTGATGCTTTGTGTGTTAAAAATACACTTTTCTGGCTTAGCATAGAGGAAGTTATTCCTTAATCTAGATAGAACCTGTCTGACTTGTATTATATGTTCAGATACACTTTTAGAGTAAATCAAAATGTCATCCAGACAAATCACAAGGAAAACATCTAAGAGGGCTCAAAAGAGGTTGTTAATTAAATGCTGAAACGTGGCTGGGGCGTTACATAGCCCAAAGGGCATGATGGTGTACTCGTACAGGCGTACGTGTACGAAACGCCATCAGCCACTCATCACAACTTCTCACACGGATTAAATTATAGGCCCCCCTTAAATCTAATTTGGTGAAATATTTTGCCCCTTCTAATCTTTCAATTAGTTCGGGGATTAGAGGTAAGGGGTACCGTTTTTTTATCATAACTTTATTGAGCTGTCTGTAGTCTACTATTGGGCGAAGAGATCCATCTTTGTTTTTAACAAAAAATATGCCGGCTCCAGCTGGAGAGGTGGAGGGGCGTATAAAGCCCGTTCTTAAATTCTCTTCAAGATAAGATTTTAAATGAGAAAGTTCGGGTTTGGATAAGGGAAATATGTGCCCATAAGGAATTTCTGCTCCTGGTACTAATTCAATAGGGCAGTCATATTTCCTATGAGGCGGTAAGTTCTCAGATTCAGTTTTACTGAACACATCTGAGAAGTCCCTATACTCCTCTGGTAGTTGAATATCTGACTGTATAGAGATGGTGTGCATTATGTTAACTGGGAAACAAGTAGTAGCACAGAATTTGGAGTTAAAAGTTACAGATAGTGTTTTCCAGGATATGTGAGGGTTATGTAAAATTAACCAATTTAAGCCTAAAATTACTGGGGATACAGGTGATGATATCACATCAAAAGTTAAATATTCCCTATGATGTTCAGGGGTAGAAACTAGAAGTGGGATTGTTTGATACTCTACAGGACCTGATGAAATAGGCCTTCCATCAATACCTCTTAATAAAACGGGATACCTTCTTTGCATAAGTAGAATTTTATTTACAAGTGTATAATCTTTATCTATGTAACAGGCTGTAGCTCCTGAATCAATTATTGCGGGAACGCTGAGTCGGTGGTGATCCCACTGAAAGAGAAGTGAGAGTTTACAGTAGGATGTTCTTGTATCATATGTACTACATATACACTGTATATTACATACTAACATACAGTGGAAATATGGGACTCACCCTTATTAAGTTTCTGGAGAGGAGAGTTGGACATTCTTTAACAGTTTGTCTGAGGCACAATAAAGGCAGAGGTTGTTTTCTCTTCGCCTGACTTAGGAAGCCAATTTCCATTGGTTCAGTGTTAGACTTGCTAGAGGAAGTTGTAGGTGTAGTGCTAGTGTTTTTCTTAGTATATGACTCAGGGTATGATCTTTCATGTTGTCTTTCCTTTAAACGTCTGTCTATTGTGATACTGAGGTTGATTAACCCTTCTAATGTGGGGGGGTATGTCTGTTCGGGATAATTCATCTTTAACGGCGTCTGATAGTCCCAAACGGACCTGATTCCTTAAAGATAAATTGTTCCATTCGGAATCTTTTGCCCACCTCTTGAAGTCTGTTATGTAATCTTCGACTATTCTCTTTTTTTGTTTCTGAGTGCAGCTTCTGCAGTTTGCTGTTTAAATCGGTCTTCATACAATTGACCCATAGCTATGAAAAATTCATCCAATGAATTGAGTATTGTCTCATTTGACTCAAAAAAACTATTGGCCCAACTACGTGGCTGCCCCCTAAGGAATGAGATGGTAGTTAATACCCTAATCCTGTCATTGGGGTATGACTGGGGTTTAAGCGTAAACAACAGGAGACATGCATTCTTAAAATCTCTATAGTAACATAGTAACATATTAGATGAGGTTGAATAAAGACCAAAGTCCATCGAGTTCATCCTATACAAATCTAAAATATATACAAAAAGCTCCAGTTAAGCTTAAATAATCTGACTAAATGGTGACCCATTTAAATCTAGCAATCATATCCATGAATTTTGTTTATAGACAGAAATGTATCCAAATAATTTTTAAATGTATCTAGGGTATTGGCATTCACTACCTCCTTTGGTAATGAGTTCCACACTTTTATTGCTCTTACAGTGAAAAAACGTTTCCGTTGCAGGAGATTAAATCTCCTTTCCTCCAACCTTAAATTGTGACCTCTGGTCACAAACAATTTTCTTGGAATAAACAGAGCTTCTGCCATCTCTGTATATGGGCCTTGAATATATTTATATAAAGTAATCATGTCACCTCTTAAGCACCTTTTTTCTAAAGAAAACAGACCCAGTTTGGCTAGTCTCTCCTCATAGGTTAAATTCTCCAATCCCCTTATTAGCTTTGTGGCCCTTCTCTGGACTTTTTCTAGTTCTGCAATATCTTTTTTTGCAATTGGTCCCCAGAACTGCACTCCATACTCAAGGTGAGGTCTTACCAGGGCTTTATATAGTGACAGAATTATGCTTTCCTCCCTTGAGTCAATGCCTCTTTTAATACATGCTAGTATCTTATTAGCCTTTGAAGCTGCTGCCCTGCATTGTGCACTCATCTTTAGCTTGTTATCTATTACTACCCCCAAATCCCTTTCCTCCTGTGTTTGGCTAAGTCTTGTCCCATTTAAATAATACGTTGCCTGCTTATTTTTACTTCCAAAATGTAGAACCTTGCATTTTCCCGTATTAAATCTCATTTTCCATTTACCTACCCATACTTCTAATTTTTGCAGGTCCCTTTGTAACGAAAGTTCATCCTGCTCTGACCTAATAACCTTACTTAACTTAGTATCAAGTCATTTATAAAAATATTAAAAAGAATAGGGCCTAGCACCGATCCCTGGGGTACTCCACTGATTACCTTTGTCCAATCTGAGTATGATCCATTTACTACTACTCAATGTTCCCTATCTTTTATCCAGTTATTTATCCACAAACTAACATTTTCAGCTATTCCTAGTCTCCTAATTTTGTGCATTAATCTCTCATGTGGCACTGTATCAAACGCCTTTGCAAAATCTAAGTATATCACATCAACTGATTCCCCTTTATCTATATTTTTACTCACTTCCTCATAGAATCTAATTAGATTAGTTTGATGTGATCTATTTCTCCTAAAACCATGTTGATTAGAACTCATAATCTTGTTTACACGAATATGCTCATCAATATAATCCCTTGTAATCCCTTCAAATATCTTCCCCACTATTGATGTCAGACTAACTGGTCTATAGCTTCCTGGATTATCCCTACTTCCCTTTTTGAAGAGTGGCACCACATCAATACTTGGGTACCATGCCTGAGGATAATGAGTCTTGAACAATTTAGAGTAGAGGTTTGTCTATAACAGTGCTTAAGTTCCCTTAACACCCTGGGGTGTATTCCATCTGAGCCTGGAGTTTTATTTACCTTAATATTATCCAATTTGTTCCTGATATCCTCTATACATAAACCAATTAATGGTAAGGGCTGGTATGTTCTATTTTGTTCCAAAGTATCATCCAATGGTTCCTCTCTTGTGTATACTGAAGAAATAAACTGGTTTAGTATCTCAGCCTTCTCCCTGTCACTGTTAATCATGCTACCCTCCCCACATTTTAATGTACCTATATTGTCTTTCTTAGATTTTTTGCTATTTATGTACTTAAAGAACCTTTTAGGGTTAGATTTAGAATCCTTTGCAATTAATTTTTCATTTTCAATTTTGGCTAATTTGATTGCTTTTTTGCATGCTTTGTTACATTCCTTATAAATATGGAATTTTGAGTCTGTACTATTTTCTTTGAATAATTTAAATGCCCTACGTTTTTTCCTAATTTCTCTTAACACATTTATATTCAGCCACATTGGCTTGGATTTTTTATTTTTATTTTTATAACCATATGGTATTTGTTGATATGTATATTTATTTAACACATTTTTATTAATGTTATCCATTTATCCTCTGTATTTTTATTAGAGAATACTTTGTCCCAATTTATATTATTTAATGATTTTCTTAAATCATTGAATTTTGCTTTCTTAAAATTAAAAGTCTTGGTTAAACCTTTAAGACACTGCTTATGTGCCCTGTCTCCATAGAACTTTTCAGGAAAACTGACTTGTGGTTCAGGTGCATGTATTTTAGTTTCTAGGTAGTCCTTAATGTAAGCCTTTAGTGCAATGTTTTCTGCCTTAAGTGTATTAAGGCCTTCTGCCAATAAATCTACTTTTTGGTTGAGAGTTTGTATATGTGCAGTCATCTCAGCTGGGTCCATATTATCAAAATAGGCTTGGTATTCTGTCAGGCAAACTAGAATGTCTAAGAGGACAAAGAAAGTACTAATGTTAAGCCTCAGCTGCTGAGATATTGGTTTTGTTGCTCAGAAGTATGTGGAGAGCACATGAATTACCTATCTGGTAACATGAATTCCACAATAACCACTTAGCAATTAATGTGAAGGTTGAAATAAGTGAAAGACGCTCTGAAACTGCCACCTGTGATGAATCACTAAAATATTGCAGCAAAGCCCCTTAACTTGACAACCAGATATTACAACGTTGTAGTTATAGAAAAAAGGATAAAGAATACTACAGCAGCACTATAGAAAAATAACAATTACTAAGCATCAAGAATATAAGAGCAAAAGTCAATTCCGTAATTAAATGTAGAGCCTCACAAAACCACAAATACCGCAAGGCATAGGTACCTGGAAATATGAGCGGCAAGCAGATGTTTAAGTCTTCGGAAGGCAGGAAGGTTAGACCGGAATATAAGCTCCGTATGAGCGGTCACCACAGAGTAATGCCGGGTAGTTCCATTTGGATGGCATGTGACGTCACTGCGGATTGATCTAGTAGATCCGGCCGGATGAGTTGCGGAGGTCCGCAGAAGCTCAGAGAGGATGGGTAGTGCTGACAAGAGCTGGAAGTAGGAAATAATAGCACAACAGGCTATTCAGGATCTGGAGATAGATGCAAAATGTGCGATCACGTAGATTGCTATCAGAGGCTTAGAAAGCAGAATGCCACTATCAATACCAAGCATTGAAATGAAGGGCTGCTGAGATTTTATAAGGAACAGGAAGTGGATGTAAAATCCACTTAAAGGTATAGCATCTCCAATACACAGGTAACAGGTAAGTTCCTAAATGGATTCCTGACAACTAGAAATACTATTTGAAATTCGAATGTTACATTCAAATTCGAATGTAGCATTCAAATTTGAATATTACATTTACTAAACACAGTTGTAGACTAGCAATACTATTTCAAATCCGAATGTAACATTTGAATTCAAATATTACATTTAAAAAACACAGTATTAGACTAGAAATACTATTTTGAATTCGAATGTGACATTCAAATTCAAATGTAGAATTTGAATATTACATTTATGAAACACAGTTGTAGACTAGAAATACTATGTCAAATTCAAATCTTACATTCAAATTCGAATGTCACATTCAAATTTGAATATTACATTTTGAAATTGAATGAATACATAGCTAAACATTATATTATTTGAACAAATGTTTTCAATTTTTTTTTAAAAATTTGAAAACAAAAATTAAAAAATAGAATGTTAGAATGTTATATAAACATTCGAAATTCGATTTGAACAAACAAATGTATCAAAATTCATTTTAAATGTAAATTTTTTAGAAACATTCACCCATCCCTAGAAACAAGCCATCCTTAGACTGCAAACAAAAAAAGAAATCCATCAGAGAGATAGCAGGAACATTAGGACTGGCTAAATCAACAGTTTGGTACATTATGAGAAAAAAAGAACGCTCTCTGTAACACAAAAAGGCCTGGACGTCCACGGAAGACAACAGTGGTGGATGATCGTAGTATCCTTTCCATGGTAAAGAAAAACCCCTTCACAACATCCAGCCAAGTGAAGAACACTCTCCAGGAGGTAGGCATATCATTATCCAAGTCAACCATAAAGAGAAGATTTCACAAGAGCAAATACAGATGGCGAGATCAGCACTTAAAATATTTTTGTTACGGACTTGCAAATTGCAAACTATGGGCTAGTTACAATGGAACCTAGGCCATTGTAGGTAATCAAGTACCAAGGATTTTGGCGGTTTTCCAATAGATTAACATATTTGCATATTCAGATTGTTATTAGAACATATTAAAACCTTGTTGTTTGCTGCTAGTGTTTTTGGTGACCAAACTCCACCCACTATTTATGTGTAGGATCCAATCCAGACTTGAGTGTGGTCATGGAGGTTTGGAGTCCTGTCTCTGGCCCTTGACATTGGGGGGATTGGTGGGAACAGGGCTACCATGTTCATTTGCATACATTTGAATACACATGGGTCAGTGCGAGACAGTGGGGCCCTTTCCCTAATTTTTGCCCAGGGTCCTGATTGGTCTCAGTCCGCGCCTGATGTGGAGTAAGTTTCAGCGCAACTGCTGAAACCCATGTCTCCCGTAAGTTCACCTCGCACATCAGGTGAATCACAAAACCGTGCATGCCAGATGATATACGGCCGTGAGTCGAACAAACTGGCGAGGTTCAGAAATGCATTTCTGGCGTCACCAGTAACTTATGCCAATATATCATCTTGCGTTGCCTAACAAAAAAGCAAAATAATTTGGAATTCACACGTAAAAATATAAAATAATAAGAAAAAAAACACATCAAAACCCTTAATCCGCCATCCCCCCACATTGCAATGTCTAATAAATGTATTAACCCCTAAACTGCCATCCCCCACAACGCAAACATCTAATTAAACTATTAACACCTAAACTTCCAACCCCCACAGCGCAAACACCTAAATAAAATATTAACCCCTAAACTGCCAAACACTCACAATGCAAAGTATTAACCTAATTACTAAGCCCCCTAACCTAACACCCGCTAACTTAACCCCAATTAAAATACACTGAAATAAATTAAAAAGGCACTATCTTAAAAATAATAAAAGATTACAAAAAATAAAAATTTAAAATTATTAAAAAAAAACTAACACTACCCAAAATAAAGAAACCTAACAGTAAAGAAATACAAAACCTAACATTACAAAAAATAAAAAAATTTAACATTATCCAAAATAAAAAAAAATATTTCTATTCTACTACTGCGGTTTAAAAAAACACCACCCAAAATAACCCCCCCAATTTATCAATAAACAACCAATAGGGCCTTTTGTAGGGCATTGCCCTAAGGTTAATAGCTCTGTTGCCAAGAAAATAAACCAAATACCCCCTAACATTACAACCCCCATCCCCCACAAAATAAAAAAATCTAACTTAAAAAGACCCTTATTTACGCATTGCCTGAAAAGGGCATTTGTACGGGCATTGCCCTTAAAAGGGCATTCAGCTCTTTTGCAGTCCATAAAAAAGGCCTAATCTAAACCCTCCCCCCCAAAAAAAACTAGCACTAACCATTGCTGAAGTCCAGCAATCCATCTTCTTTTCGTCAGCAAAAGGTCTTCATCCAGGTGACTCGATCTTCATCCATCGCAGGTCCATCTTTTATCTTCTTGGCAGAGGCACGGAGGCAGTGCGGTCAGCAGAGGTGAAGGTAATCGGCGACATGGAGGTCCTCTTCATGCGATCGCCTTCCGCACATTGAAGATTGAATGCAAGGTACTACATTTATATTGGGGTACCTTTGCATTCCTATTGGCTGTAAATTCAAATCAGCCAATAGGATGAGAGTTGCTTACATCGCATGAAGAGGACCTACATTTTACCGATGACCGACACCTCCGCCGACCGCTCGACTTCTGTGCCTCCACCATGATGATAGAAGATG
Organism: Bombina bombina; assembly: GCF_027579735.1. Taxonomy (NCBI): domain Eukaryota; kingdom Metazoa; phylum Chordata; class Amphibia; order Anura; family Bombinatoridae; genus Bombina; species Bombina bombina. Next base: position 1,014,110,341 of record NC_069504.1, on the reverse strand, counting down.
GACCCGCGATGGATGAAGATGGAGCCGCCTGGATGACAGCAATGGTGAGTACCTATTTTGTGGTTAGTGTTAGGTTTTTCTTTTATTTTTGGGGTGTGTTTTTTTTTAGATTAGGGCTTTTCTATTTTTTTATGGGCTGCAAAAGAGCTGAATGCCCTTTTAATGGCAATGCCCATACAAATGCCCTTTTCTGGGCAATGGGTAGATTAGGTTTTTTTAAATTTATTTATTTTTAATTTTGGGGGGTTGGGGGTTATAATGTTAGGGGGTACTTTGTTTTTTTTTGTTGCAAAAGAGTTGTTTTAAGAGCTATTGGTAGTTTATTTATAGACATTGTATGTGAGTATTAATCTTAGTGGGGGCATCATATTTGGGAACACTGTTCCTTTTAAGTAACCATCTGCACTATTGGAGGTCTGCACTATTGGAGTTCCGTCCCCCCCCCTACTTTCTTCCACTACTACAGAGCCGAGGGGTGTTTGGGATCTTATTTTAGCCAGCTGGTGGGCTCTGACCAATCCAGCCTGTTGGAATAGCACTGTATTATAGTGCACCTTCCTTGTGAGTACCTGATTACAGAGAGGGTATTTCTGGGGATTTTTGAACTATTCTGTTGTAACTTGCTGCACAATTGGAGCGCCTTCTTCTTTTTGTTTTTATGTCTATTTATAGAATAGGGTTTTTTATTTTGGGGTGTGTTATTTTTTAAAACTTTTTTTTCTTAATTTTTTAAAAAAAAATAAAAAAAAAATATCTTTTTCTTATTTTGGATAATTTAGTTCGCTATTTTTTTGTAATTTTAGCTTTTTAATCTTAGGTTTTTTTATTTCTTGTAATGTTATTTTTTATTTTCTGTAATGTTAACTTTTTTATTTGGGTAATAATTTGGGTTATTCGGGGGTTTTTTTTAGTAATTTTGTTTTGTTTTGTTTTTTTGTAATTTTGTATCATTGTTTAATGTAGTTATTATCTTTTTAAATTTATGTAAGTGTATTTTAATTGTGGTTAAAGGGATACTAAACCCACATTTTGTCTTTCATGATACAGATAAAGCATGCAATTTTAAGCAACTTTCTAATTTACTATTATCAATTTTTCTTTGTTCTCTTGCTATCTTTATTTGAAAAAAAGGCATCTAAGCTAAAGAGCCAACCAATTTTTGGTTCAGCACCCTGGACAGTATTTAGCCACCATTCAGAAAGCACAATCCAGGTTGTGAACCAAAAATAGGCCGGCTTCTAAACTTACATGTTTGCTTTTCAAATAAAGATAGCAAGAGAATGAAGAACAATTGATAATAGGAGTAAACTAGAAAGTTTCTTAAAATTGCATGCTCTTTCTGAATCATGAAAGATAAAATTTGGGTTCAGTGTCCCTTACAGGTAGGGGGTGTTAGGTTATGGGGCTTAGTTATTAGTAGGGATGAGCGAATGTTTCACAACATTCAAAAAATGAAACAAATTTTAACATACAGGGAGTGCAGAATTATTAGGCAAATTAGTATTTTGACCACATCATCCTCTTTATGCATGTTGTCTTACTCCCAGCTGTATAGGCTCGAAAGCCTACTACCAATTAAGCATATTAGGTGATGTGCATCTCTGTAATGAGAAGGGGTGTGGTCTAATGACATCAACACCCTATATCAGGTGTGCATAATTATTAGGCAACTTCCTTTCCTTTGGCAAAATGGGTCAAAAGAAGGACTTGACAGGCTCAGAAAAGTAAAAAATAGTGAGATATCTTGCAGAGGGATGCAGCACTCTTAAAATTGCAAAGCTTCTGAAGCGTGATCATCGAACAATCAAGCGTTTCATTCAAAATAGTCAACAGGGCCGCAAGAAGCGTGTGGAAAAACCAAGGCGCAAAATAACTGCCCATGAACTGAGAAAAGTCAAGCGTGCAGCTGCCAAGATGCCACTTGCCACCAGTTTGGCCATATTTCAGAGCTGCAACATCACTGGAGTGCCCAAAAGCACAAGGTGTGCAATACTCAGAGACATGGCCAAGGTAAGAAAGGCTGAAAGACGACCACCACTGAACAAGACACACAAGCTGAAACGTCAAGACTGGGCCAAGAAATATCTCAAGACTGATTTTTCTAAGGTTTTATGGACTGATGAAATGAGAGTGAGTCTTGATGGGCCAGATGGATGGGCCCGTGGCTGGATTGGTAAAGGGCAGAGAGCTCCAGTCCGACTCAGACGCCAGCAAGGTGGAGGTGGAGTACTGGTTTGGGCTGGTATCATCAAAGATGAGCTTGTGGGGCCTTTTCAGGTTGAGGATGGAGTCAAGCTCAACTCCCAGTCCTACTGCCAGTTTCTGGAAGACACCTTCTTCAAGCTGTGGTACAGGAAGAAGTCTGCATCCTTCAAGAAAATCATGATTTTCATGCAGGACAATGCTCCATCACACGCGTCCAAGTACTCCACAGCGTGGCTGGCAAGAAAGGGTATAAAAGAAGAAAATCTAATGACATGGCCTCCTTGTTCACCTGATCTGAACCCCATTGAGAACCTGTGGTCCATCATCAAATGTGAGATTTACAAGGAGGGAAAACAGTACACCTCTCTGAACAGTGTCTGGGAGGCTGTGGTTGCTGCTGCACGCAATGTTGATGGTGAACAGATCAAAACACTGACAGAATCCATGGATGGCAGGCTTTTGAGTGTCCTTGCAAAGAAAGGTGGCTATATTGGTCACTGATTTGTTTTTGTTTTGTTTTTGAATGTCAGAAATGTATATTTGTGAATGTTGAGATGTATATATTTGTTTTTTGTTAAGTTGCCTAATAATTATGCACAGTAATAGTCACCTGCACACACAGATATCCCCCTAAAATAGCTATAACTAAAAACAAACTAAAAACTACTTCCAAAACTATTCAGCTTTGATATTAATGAGTTTTTTGGGTTCATTGAGAACATGGTTGTTGTTCAATAATAAAATTAATCCTCAAAAATACAACTTGCCTAATAATTCTGCACTCCCTGTATTTGTTCATTCAAATCAAATTTCAAATGTTAACATACCATTCTAACATTCGATTTTCGAATGTTCGGTTTTGAATTTTACGATTACATTCGAAAATATTATTTTCGAAAAATTAGAATTTATATTTGTAATAGTATTTCTAATGCTTTCTTTAAATGTAATATTCGAATTAAGCAATATTCGAATTCGAAAAATTCAAATTTATATTTTTGTAATAGTATTTCTAATGCTTTCTTTAAATGTAATATTCATATTATGCAATATTCTATATAGAAACATTTGAAATGATATATTTGTATCTATTATGTATCAATTTACTAGATTCCCTCCCTACCACATGAACTATTGAACTTCTGAATAGTATTTGTTAAAAAGAATGTTAAATTCGAAATTTCGAATGTTGACATTCAATATAATTATAAACATTCAAATTCGAAAGTGACATTCGAAAACTGTAAATAGCATTCGATTATAGAATTTTTAAGAATATTCGTTCTTATCAACATTCGGATTTATAATTCGAATTTAGGTAATAACATTCGTTCTAACATTAAAAATTCAAAAATGTACACATTCGCCCATCCCTATTTATTAGTTTAATACTTTACTCTCTGGGGGGGTTGGCGGATTAGGTGTTGATAGTTTTATTAGGTACTTTTTGTTGTGGGGGGTTGGTGGATTAGGAGTTAATATGTTTATTAGGTAGTTTGCAAAGTTGGGGATGGCAGTTTAGGGTTTAATACATTTATTAGACATTGTGATTTGGGGGATGACGGTTTAAGGGTTGATATTGTGCATGCGTTAGGTGCTTATTAAGGCTTCCAGGGAGTTATGGTACATTTTTACTCAGCGCAAAGGCTTGCTGCGTCTGCCTATGTGTTGTGAGGGGAAAATGGAGTGAAATATCTCCAATCTGCACGCTTAAGTCATTGCGCTGCATATGTGATACCGACTGGTGACGCCAGTTCTATGTTAGTTTATGGGAGTAAAAACTGCATCTGTCGTGTAAAATATTCGCGTGTCTGCTGCACCATATATGTGATCGCTCGATTAGACTAAAAATTGCAGACGCTGGGTTTTGCACCCGATACCAAATATGTGATCGCACCCAGAGGGTTCACCACAAGGTGCAAACCATTCATAAGCCTCAAAAATAAAAAGGTCAGATTAGACTTTGCAAAACATATCTAAAAAGCAAGCCGAGTTCTAGAATAGCATTCTTTGGACAGATGAAACTAAGATCCACCTGTACCAGAATGGAGAAGGCTTGGAACGGCTCATGGTCCAAAGCATATTACATCATCTTTAAAGCACAGTGGAGGCAGTGTGATGGCATGGGCATACATGGCTTCCAATGGCATGGGTCACTAGTGTTTATTGATGATGTGAAAGAAGACAGAAGTTGCCAGATGAATTCTAAAGTGTATAGGGATATATTGTCTGCTCAGATTCAGTCAAATTTAGCAAAGTTGATTGGATAGCTCTTCCCTTTACAGATGGGCATACTGTGAAAGCAACTAAAAAAGTGGAATATTTTGCAATGGCCGAGTCAATCACCTGATCTCAACCCGATCAAGCATGCATTTCACTTGATGAAGACAAAACTTAAGGCAGAAAGACCCACGAACAAACAACTGCTGAAGACAGCTGCAGTAAAGGCCTAGCAAAGCATCACAAAGGAGGAACACCAGCGTTTGGTGATGTCCATGCGTTTCAGACTTCAAGCAGTCATTGCCTGCAAAGGATTCTCGACAAAGTATTAAAAATGAACATTTTATTTATGATTGTGTTAATTTGTCCAATTACATTTGAGCCCATGAAATAAGGGGACTGTGTATGAAAATGGTTGCAATTCCTAAACCTTTACAATATTTTTGTTTAACCCCTTAGAATTAAAGAGGAAAGTCTGCACTTCAATTGCATCTCAGTTGTTTCATTTCAAAGCTAACTGTATATAGGTATATACATATATATAGAAATGTCTATATAAAGGGACGTGACACCCAAAATTTTCTTCCATGATTCAGAAAGAGCATGCATTTTTAAACAACTTTTATAAAATTTTATTCTATTATCTAATTTGCTTCATTCTTTTGATATCCTTTGTTGGAAGCATATCTAAATATGCTCAATAGCTGCTTAATAGTGGCTGCACATAGATGCCTCATGTTATTGGCTCACCTATGTGCATTGCTATTTCTTCAACAAAGGATATCTAGAGAATTAATTAAATTATATAATTGAAGTAAATTAGAATGTTATATAAAATTGTATTATCTATCTGAATCATGAAAGAAAACATATGGGTTTTATGTCCCTTTAAAAATACACAGAAGGGGGATGCTTCCGGGCGGCGGCCATGATGGTCGCTTATTTCAGTAGCTGAGGAGTTGAGCATATCTATCCGCTGTATATCGCTTAACTATGGCTCCATCTAGGATTAAAATGCATTTATTCTAAAATAGCAACATATGCTGAATGATTTGATCTGAAGTGGGTCACCACCTTCTGCTCTGAAATACTGGAACGGCGAGGTATGCAGTGAAGGCCTTGTTGCGGGCCTGGCCTATGCCTAACCCCCCCCCCCCCCCCCCCCGGTTATCCGGGTATAGCAGCTTTGAAAGCTGTCCTTTCCCTTCATCACCTGGCAGCACATATTCTTCTGAGGATATACTACTAAACTTTCCACTATCCGCTTTTCTACTATCTGCCTTACTAACAGAAATATGGCACTGGAGGAGCGACACCTTGCAGACGTAATAACTAATCTACTGGACAAGCACTACCGGGACCTATCGAATCTTATAACACACAGCTTTAGGACACTGTCGCAGATATGCACAGCCGCTGGGGAGAACCGGATGCATGCAGCAGCTCCGTCAGAGCAAAAACCTACTGAGCGGCCTCTAATACACCTTGTCCCTACAATCAGGCAGGATGATGGGTCTCCTACAATCACAACTGGCCTAGCGGTTGGAGAAAGCTTAACACCCCTGGCACCGGACTCTGCAGATGCGGTAGACAACGGGGTCGGCGCTGAGACTGTTCGGAGCGATGGCCCTGGGGTCCGGAGACAGCTCTTAGTAAAGCGGCTCATACTGGGCCGAGCCTGCAGTTTTGGAAACTGCTCAGGGTCCCTGGAGGAGGAAAGAGGTGCTTCGGGACTGAGATGGAGGGGCCTGGAGATCCCTGGAAGAACTGTGAGTAGGTAAAACAAAGAAAAAAAGCTGATGCAACGCTCTGCTAAGCTCCGCGATATGCTGGCTCAATACACATACCCGACAGCTTGTGCCTCTTCTATAGTGAACTCTGGGCCTGCTTGGGCGCAACCTGGGTCTTTGAGATCACGCTCGGTTGGCCTGGGAGTTACCATTTACTATTCCTCACATGGCATACTCTTAGGGGACGCATACTCTTCACTCCGGTCCAGGAATAGACTGGACCTCACAGCGAGAGACAGGACTGGAGTGGGTTAAACTCTTTCAATGCAGTGGTGGGTTGCTGCTTTGGAACATTGATTTTACCACCATACTTTAGTCCCTGTAATAGATAGTCTGACCCCCTACTTAACGGTGTCTCCAATAAGGTTACCTATTGAGACTTTGTACGAGTAACCCGGAGTGTACTGGACTTTATGCTTTAAGGACATCCCTATGCTAGTTTACAGATCCACATCACCCTCCTGCCATCCCAGTGACTTTGCATATGAGGACAATGTTCGAAATTAGAGGGTTACCCCTGTGTATTGATTTTTCTAACTCTGAAATTGTTGTCTGATGATAGTTGGCCAGACTGGCCATAACATAATTCACTTTGTTTAGCCCAATATTTATATTTTGTCTAAAACATACAAGACTATAAGGATTTACAGTAGAGGGGTGTCATGAATGCCATGCGTCTAGAGAGGCTGCTGTTCCTTATCCACTAGCTACACCCTTACCTTGTATATCTTGGGGACACATTTAAGTCAGTATGGTTATCCTCATAGCTTGTAACACCTCCAATGCTGACCACTTTTGTGCTAATACCCTGCTAGTTCACTTAGGCTAGATGTATATGTAGCAGTATTAAATTACTACAAGTCTAGTCTAAAGCAGGTGCAGATTCTCAGTAAGTAGATTATTATACTTGCACCATAATAGGCATAGCGTGAATTCACATGGAGTATATAATAACTATGCTAATCACTATTTGATAACTTGAACTGCTGGGTTTTATGCTTGGGTTTGCTGGTATTGCTGGCTTATGTTTATTTAATTGAGGTTTCCAGTTTGGTTGATAACTACTAAAAAGGCAGGTTTGTCTTGGACGGTGTATTTCTCTACTCTCATAACACTTTTAGGCTAATCTAGGTCTAATGTTCTAATGTTAAGTCATGTTGCCTACGGCCGAGGCAGCATAGAAACAGTTTATATATAATACACCAGAACAAAGATGACCTGACTGTACGTCACTGCATATGTATTCCTCTGTCTCAATAAGCTAATCTAAGAGTCATCAGATATATATTATTCTTTATGCTGATTTCACTATGCCCAACCTACTGCTAAGATCGATGAAACTACGTTAGTTATATTTAAAATTAAGATAATTGTCCATGCTTGCTTATACAGATGTATTCGCTCCTAGCACCCTAACTAAGCACTAAACATAGGCAGTAGTAGGGAGATATTCTACCTATAATATTGTGCTGCCAGAAATGTAGCCTTTGCTCTGCCAAGTTTTAACATTTTATTATTTCAAAGGTCCAAGAGTGACCGCTTGTATCATTTTTTTTTTCTCCTCCCCTGTGTCATTCAAACTTTACAGAGCCCATGAGTGGCTCTATGTAGCTATGGAGGAAATTACAGTTTATATAAAATGAGGTTTCATTAACATGTTTACTAAAGTTAATTATTTTGAAGTATTTTGTTTTTCAGATACGTCAACATATAGGTACTGAAAATAATCTTTATATGTTTTACATAATGTAATATGTCTGGTTGTGTCTCTACTTGATTTTGATTTATGTATATTTTTCATTTATTGTACTTGCTAAAAACCTCAATAAAAATGTAATTAAAAAAAAAAAAAAATACACAGAACATTTTCCCTTATGTGAAGAACATTGGAATGTAAAATATTTACAGTACATACACAGTTAAACACTTTTATTAAATATTAAATTGGAATAAAAAGGAATGTTATTGTTTTCAAATATTTGAGTGGAGAGGGGTGTATGTATGTACTGTATATATACATTATAGCTTTTTCCATTCAAATACCTTATCATATACCATATAAATTTTAACCCATATAACTTTTTTTTCTATATTTATATGAATAATTTTTATTAAATATATGAGTACAACTCTAAATTTGAATGGATTTATCTTGTGTTTAATTTAGCTCTTACCCTTTGTGCAACATCTTGAGTCACACTAACTCGACGAGCACAAATTTAATTAATGTGTTTACTTTCAACTTGTAATACACATGCAAGTTAATGTGGGTGTGATATTTTAATATTGTGCGCGTTAACGTTATTGCATCACTTTTTATCGAGCCCTATATATTTTTACAGTATTTTCACATATCAAGTTAAAAAGTATGATAATTTATCAGACAGAATGTAGGGTATTCAACTCGTATTTTGATACAGTCTAATTAATTAATACATTTTGATACAACATGCAAACCCAATTATGCTCTCTAATTAAAAAAAACAAAATATTCCCATAGAAAACAAACAAGTGATCAACATTTTTTTTTCTTCAGTTTCATTGTAACTTAAAGGGACATTCAACACTTCCCTAACATTATTTGCCCTAGAAATATAAGAACCGAAGATCCACGCGCGTGCAATTTCTGTCCAAGGACTGGATTCTGATTTGATGATGATTTGAAGAAGCAGGCAGCTAAGTAACGGTGGGGGGAGTCCGGCTGCCATATTTACCCGGTATTACACAAGTTACCGAAAGTGATTACTACAGAAGCAAGGCGGCATGGCAATAGGGATATACTGTAGGCGGATCTTCGGTTCTTATATTTCTAGCGCAAATATTGTTAAGGGAAGTGTTGAATGTCCCTTTAATTTCAAATGGTCCTCAGCCATGTGCCTAGAAGATTGCCTTTTTTCTGGATATATGAATTCACTTATGCTATCAAAAAGATATGTTATAAACCATAATCCTATGTGACACCTCTAATATTACACATTCTATAGTAAGATCTATGATTCTTGTATTCCATTCTTTAGTGATTAGAGATTTAAGAGTAAAAAATATTACAGAAGAAGTCTAGCGCCAGTTACTGAGCGAAGTTAGTTTATTTAAATCATAGAATGCTGACTGTTCATAAATTTTACACCTGCCTTAATAAAAAACAGAAGATTGATGAAGTGTTACACACACTATCAAAAGTCAAAGGGTGCAAGATGTGAGACAAGACAGAAAAACTTGTGTGTTTAAGTGTATAAACGGATATTAGTAAATTGGTTTTAACTGAATTGGACCTTTTCTCTGGGCTTGCAAATGAAGAGTCATTATGATTTTTTTTATCAATTGTGTGCTAATGTTTATGTCAGTCTAGACTTAAAGGGACATTGAACACTTATATATAACCTCTTTAATATACTTTCATTGCTTATTTTGTCCCCTTTTTTTTGTAATTCCATTCTGAAATTGTGAGCTTTTCATTTCCTGTTAGAAATGGAGCAGAACACTGTTATACACAGCAATTGCTTGCACACTCCTAAATGACTTATTTATAACTCTCTCTAATTGTCAAAAGCAGAGAAAGTAACCTATCCTAAGTTGTGACATGGCAGCTCTCATTGTTTTATAGAGACTAAGGCCTCTAGTTATCAAGGTCTGGCGGACCTGATCCGACACTGCAGATCAGGTCCGCCAGACCTCGCTGTATTGCTCGCCGTATTCATCATTGCACCAGCAGCTCACAAGAGCTGCTGGTACAACGCCGCCCCCTGCAGACTCGTGGCCAATCGGCCGCCAGCAGGGGGGTGTCAATCAACCCGATCATACTCGATCGGGTTGATTTCCGGCGATGTCTGTCCGCCTGCTCAGAGCAGGAGGACAGGTTATGGAGCAGCGGTCTTTGTGACCGCTGCTTCATAACTGCTGTTCCTGGCGAGCCTGCAGGCTCGCCAGAAACACGGGACATCAAATGCCATACGGAGCTTGATAAATATGCCCCAATGGGTTAGATTACAAGTGTAGCGCTAAATTATTGTGCTCCCGCAAACGGGCAAATTTGCCCGTTTGTGGGAGCGCAATAATTAAACAGCCATTACGGTAGTAATTAGCACCCGACATCTGGTTAATTTTTTAAATGTGCCCTAAATGCCTTCAAAATTGAGGGCATTATAATTTATTTATTTTTTAAATGTACTACTTTTTTAAAAAATAAAAAACAACTGCACTAGTCAGTTTTGGGGCTTTAAAGTTGATGGGAGTGGGGTGTTAAAAAAAAAACGGCACTGAAAAGTGCCTTTACATTGTGGTTATGGGAACTGTGTGTTCTCATAGACAGCAATGTAAATATATATGTAAATGCTTATATACATATATATTTATGTGTTAAAATGTGTATATATAAATATTAACACACACACATATATATATATATTTATATTTAAAAATGTTGCCCATTGCTACGCCACTTACCCCCTTTGCTGTGCGAGTTTCTGAACAAAGTTCCCATAGGAGCCTTTGGAAGCACGCTCTCGTGAGCGCAATGCTTCCTAGCAATGTGAACGAGAGCTCTCGTGAGCATATTGATTTACTTGCAATAGCAGCGCACATTATGGTATTACAAAGAAAATCGCTAATATTGCTTGCATGGAAGCGATAGTTAGTGCTCCACTTGTAATCTAGCCCTAAAGCTTTACACTTATGTTGTCAATATTTAAACAGCTAATGAAATTTTAAAAAATACATCTGCTTGTTATTCTCAGACTATTTATATCTCAGACTATGCTATTCTCAGCTAGCATTTATTTAATGTCCCTTTAAACTGCTTCCTAATTTGGTAAATTTAAGCCTGTTAATTACAAATTACTTTCAGATTTCATTTATATTTTTTCTTTACAATACTTGTTGAAAAAAAACAAAAACTAATGCATTATGTGTGCAAAACATAAATTCAGTAAATGCTTCAACCACTTAGTGGTGCTGTTGCAAAAGCAAAACTACAAATCTAACTTCAAGTTTAAACAGTTACGCTTACTATTCTTACATTGGAAACCTGTAAATTCACTTGTAAGAAAAGGTACACATTAGTTAGACACACACAGACCTACATTTAATATACATGCATGCAATATCATATTTGTGAATACTATAGATTAGTTCTAAAGTTTGTCTTTTCCAAACCTTTATGTTTAAATAATGCATACATTACATTTATTTATATGTTGTTGATATTAGTTGAGTGAGTGATTTAAATATCTAATGCTGTTAATTCTAACTGAATGGCCAAGGGAAATGTAATCTGGATTATGACAAATCCTTTATCTTATACTGCACCTCCAGCCTCTTGTCAAGTGTACTTGCAGAATATGTGTTGGACTTTAGCCACCAAATACTAATGAAAGCTTTAAAATCATTTAATTGCCATCCATCCAAATAAAAATAAAATATATATGAATCAAACAAGCATATAAAAAAAGAATTCAAAGAACACCGGGATCCACATGTTCATGTTAAAATAAACTTTCAGTAAAATCAAAGATGCAAAATATTACTAAATGGATGAGAATCTTGAAACACTTTTAACACAAAAATCTTTCTGCACTTTTGAAAATGGTTCTGTTTTAAATACTTTTTTTTTCTGTACACATATTTGGCAAGATTAGGCTGTCAGATCTCATATTACAAGGCGTGTTGTTTGCATGCAAATGTATACAGTACACACACACATTCTCCTTCCACTCTCACACACGCACGCACACACACATTTAGACACACATCTTACTCCCAGAACAATTGATATACTATACAATCTAGGCTTCAGTTAATTTCTCTGCAGGACACCCCTGCACACTGATTTCTGTAGCCAGATTTTCAGATTTTCATATGACTTTGTGGAATAACAGAAGTTCATGACTCTATCTAATCTACATCATTTTTAACTCATTGGTTGTTGACAGCACCCCGTATATTTTATTTTTCATCGCTTTTTTGAATCATGAAGTTTTTTTTTCAGGTCTTAAATAGGATGGCTTATTCTGTCATTCACTGTCCAGGGAGTGGTATATTCTTATGGGAAAAAATATTCTGAGAATTGCCAGCCACCTCTCTCACTGCATTTCATTTGCTTGGTTCATCTGTATTCCCTGTTCTCTAAATAGAACTCATGTTCAGGAGTCTTTGTAATAACGAAGGGAGCCCGTTGCATTGTTTGCAATATTTTTTTTCCATTGCGGACTTAGAAAAATGCTTAGACCATTGACATTAATACTTACTAAGAAGCAACATTTCAAAGAATTTTCCTATGAGGAGTGTGTTTGTAAAAGTTCTTTTGAATCTGACTGTGAACCTTTAACTGTAACAAATACAAGAGCAAGGAATGATCAGACAAGGCCAATTTGTATACTGAACATTTTTTTCAAGCTGTTTTGTCTGGCTCATCTGATTGAGAAAACGATTTGGATTCAAAGTGAAATTTACCCTATTGAGAATCCTCGACCCAGAAGAGGGTGTAGGATTTCCTGAAAAGAGGGCACAGGTAGGGACTGAAATGGCAAAAGATTTTTGAAGATGCAAAGAGGGGAAATTGGAGATGGAAATACAGATGAACAAAAGGAGTTTTGGGAAAGTGAAATAAAAGGAAGAGATGCCTAATTTCATTGTAACTCAATGCGCTTAATCTGTGAAAGGAGTTTTTAAAGATCTGGCTGATAGATCAGGCACATGCTGCATGACATTTAGTAAAATATATACCACGCATTTCCTTAAGAGATTCTATATAACTAAAATAGTGTATATTATAGTCATAGGGGTGCAAACAATTTATTTTAAAAAATAGCGTTACATGCCTAGGCAAAGACTATTATTGAATATTTTAACTTTTTTTTTTATTAGTTATTCATATTGAAAAGACTTTATTTTAGAACAGTAAATAAAAAATAAAAATATTTGTTTATAGAATAATAATTTTTACATATTATTTGAAGCATGATGATATTGTATTTTTTTTCTATATTTATATTCAATCTTAAAATATGTATTTTTTAGTAGGATTTTAAAAAATAAAATACCCATATAAGGCAAAATAGAATAATTACTTATACACACTAAAGTTTTTTTCATATTTTGTTATATCTAGGTGGCTGAAATTCCACTGAATAGTACAGTGTGCAGAATTATATATTACACATAACTGTTATTTTTTGTGTCTTAATTGTATAGTTAGTAGACACTCTTTTGCACTGCATTACTTTTGCTATGAAACAAAACTGCTAGTTTATATCCTGTATTCTGTGACTTAGGCTTTGGCCATTAAAGGGTTAATCTTCAGAGCACACAGAGCCATCTGGCTGGGCTGGTTTGTTATAATCGAGAAGATTATGTTCACGAGACTCATAGTTTAAGACTCCTCACCAATAGAGCAACTCAGGAATCTTTGTACAACGCCTGCAAACCATTTTTTTTTTAACTTTGAATGAATATACTTCTAGCAACCTATAGCTTCATGTCGACTTTTCTTAAAAAACTAACACGGATGCCATGGTTACTCCTGTTACCAAGGTAAGACACATTATCTATGATCTTGAGATGGGAGGCTAAAAATAAAGAACAGAAATTTAACAATAAATTATCAGGTGGTTTTCTATTTAGAATAATTATGCAAAAGAACTAAATTCAGAAACATTTTTTTCTAAAGTAGAAATCAGCTTTTTCCTAGTGTATAATGATACAGAAAAGTATATTTTCTCTCTTGTTTTTAATCTTTACAGATATAGATTGGTTTATGTGCAATACATAAATGCATTTATTAAAAAGATTTATAGGCAAGAGTTAAGAAAAAAGAAAAAAAAATCCTTTCTGCTCATACCAGAAAATTCACAACCAGCTGAAACAGATCTTGTGTTCCCTCTAGGCAAGAATTAGCCCTTGTATAAAAATAAAATACAATAATAAATTTCCTTCCTTTTACATATTTTCCTGTACAGGTAATTCACTTAAATCTGTGAACTACCATTGTTTGTATATATTTTTTTAAGCTAGGTACTTTGTGTGCTGGATAATGTAAGTATTTGTGTGGAGTATGATGATAGAGTTATTTACTATCTCATGGATCTGTGGGGAATTCTAATTTTGTGCATAACATTTCCACATGCATAAAAAGTTGCTTAAGAGACTGTGCGATCCAAAAATAACTTTGTAGACTATATAAAGCTGTTTGGTATTAGTGCACTAGTTCCATTCAGAACTAACATTTTCTATATTTTTGAGATATCATTAGAATGAACTAAAGTACTCTAATTATTTCAGAAATATTTTCTATATTTTGCAAGTCACTTATACAGTTATCTAAAGAGTGCCTGGTCTCAGTAACAAAGGACTGTGCATAATGCAATGATTGACAATAGAGTTGGTTAATGGTTGAGACAGATAATACCTGTTCTATAATATGCATTGTTTAGGATCCAAATTCCATTTCAAGAATTAGTTAACATTTGGTTGATGGGTTAACAAGTCTATTGCTGCTGATAGATGAAGCAGTCAGTTTTACTACATTCTTGATACTTCAAAAAAAAAAAAAAAAAGAAACTGCAAGTGTGATAATGTATGGTATGCAAAATAATGACTGATGGAAATATTGTCCCTGCATGCATGTCTGCTCATGAGCAAATGCTGAGAGTGTTACAAAGGCCACTTATCTCAACAAATTATAACACATATATATTACTGTATGTAAGAGATGTATTCTAGCTTTTTTCTACCTTTTGTAACTCTAAATTTATTTACTTTATAGGCCTGTTGTCCCTTTCTGTTTCTTTATCTTTTCATTTAATTACAAGAGAATTCATTAGATGGTGGTGATAAGTACTCTGGGTAGATGGTTTATCTGGAATGGTAATTCCATTTTAATAGGATTATAGTGATGGATTTGGCTATTTCTAAATAGTCACTACTATTCTGAGCATTGTATGCAAATAATCACACATGCTTAATATTTTGTCACCTGTAGGCATTATAATTTATCATTTGTGTAGTTTATTTGACTTTTGTATCTGAAGTTTTATTAAATCCTAAAAAAGATATATATGTACCTGTGGATTAAGTGTGAGTATGAAAAGAGAAAATATTTTTCAACTCACTGTTTAATACTTAATTGTCTTTTAAAGAAATTTATAGTTTAAGATGTTTCATAATTTGTCATTATTATAAGCAAGCACATTTTACTGTTACTTGTTCCTATAGTGATTTTAAAATATTTGTACTTGAGGGAACAGTAATTTGATAGAAGTATTGTACAAAACAGGATTTAGGAGGTGGGCTATGCTCTTAAAAAGACTGGCTAAAAATATTTTATATATACATTTATGTAATATTTTTCACCATATTTATGCAAACAATACATATACAGTGTGTTATAACTTTTAATGATCTTTATCTTCCATGAAATAAAAGAATATTCTCTAGCAAAACAAAGCAAAACAGTAATTTCGGTTTTAGAAAACTGCCTAAAACTGTCATTTAGAAGGGTTTAATGAATATTATAGTTTGATAAAATAATTTAAAATGCATGCATTATTATTATTATTATTATTATTATTATTATTATTATTATAAAATATGTGTTGACTGTAGCATGCATATGTATTAACTGGGCTTACAAGTAAAGAAATAACCATGCACAATACTTGTGTTGCTGTGAGTATAGTGAGCTTGTAAGGATATAAGACCATTCAGGTGTAAGTACTGTTCTAAAACAACATAGTAGTTCACTCATATCTGCAAAATAAACTACAGCCACAGAGACATCCTTGGTTTGTAACCAAACTTAGAGAGAAAATTATTTGAAGAAAATGTTGTCTTTTGCCAGATGTATATTGCTGAGGGAATTTCTCTGGATTGAATCTCTTAAATTATGAGCCACAAAATAAGTATTGTAGTACCTTACTGACATATTACTTTTAAAGTTTAGTCCTGTACACAGTAATAAGTGCATGTAGAAATCATACAGGCCTTCTATAAAATGATATGTAATACCTCTTGCTGTTGAGTTAAAACTGTACTGTGTCTCAAGCACACTACAAAGGCCAGAAAGCAAGTCCTGTAATCTGCAAAAGGCTGCAACTCAAATAGCTGGTTTAAGAAATGTTGCAGCATTTTGAAAACTTAGGTTACAGATTTTGCTTTTGGCCTCTGTAGGGAGGGTGGGGCCAAACACAATTTTTACAAAAAAGCAAGAGGACAATACTGTACATTTGTCCTTGATGTCTGATAATACTTTTTGGTGTCAAAACGTATCACTGGTTTTGTTTAGAAGCAATTAGAGTATGTCAGTCATATCATATTTAATTGGTGTACAGTTATAAGGGTGATACATATTTATTTGTATATAGCAAATACATTATATATGTTGGTTTTGTTTGACGTGGAAGAGGATGAGGTCACTCAGAAGTTCAGAAGTAGCTTCTACAACTTTTCTAGATATGGAAATTTATAAAGTTGATAAACATAGTTAAAAAATACAAAAAGATAACAGTATGGCATAAGAAAGGCTATCACTGTTATGGAATGCATGCAAAAAAGTCAAACCCATTGAGGGTGTTCTATGTTTGACTACGTGGTTGCTCTCTTCGTTATATTTTGCTTTCTATTAAATTCTCTTGATTTCATTATACACAGATAACTAGAAAGAATGATATAAAACTATTTGTTATATTTATTTTGGACAAAATATAAAGTCCCTTTGCTTAATTTTCAAATCACACTTCTATCATATGGCTCTACTACACAGGAAAGCATCAGAAAAGGATTCCTCTTTATTATCTTTTGTTTCAGCTATAGCCAAGATTATTTCAAACAGTGATGTATTCCCACATGGAAAATATGGCCACACCTCCCAAGCTTCATAAAATATGAATATTGTGTAAGATAATGTGAACACATGCTTCTTTGTGCAATAATGCTGGGTATATTTTGTTGTATTGTTATACTGTAAATTAGTAAACATTAATTTAGCAAGTTATGTATAAGGATAATATGGGTAATGTCCAATGTGTAAAGCAATTTGCATGAAACCTTCTACAGAATAGTGGATGCAATTTTTTCCTATGGTGATTTACAGAAATATGTACACAGGACAATTATCTATACCAGGGATCATCAATTCTGGACATCCAGAGGTTTTGGAAATACATTTCCCATGATGCTCAACCAGCAATTTAGCTGGCTGAGCACCAAGGGTAATGTAGTTCCAAAACCTTTGGAGGGCCACAATTGATGGCCACTGATCCATACAGATTAAAAAGATCATGACATAGTTCTTCATATGTGTAAACCACTACTTCATTTTAGAAAGGTTCGAGTGTTAGGTGGGGTTCATATTAATTAATCAGGAGTGTCTCAGCTGCCTATGAATGTTCTTCTTTTTAAAATAGGATTGCCACTGATGACGTGTCACAATGTATTTTTATGAGAAACGCTCTGTAAGAAAAGCTCTGCTCCTATACAGTGTTGAACTGTTGATGTCTAGATTGTCATGTGACCACCAATTTTATAGCAAACAGGTGGCATTTAAAAGGAGATGAGAAATGCACTTTAAAAAAGGGGCAGCCCTTTTTTAGAGGAGGGTCTTGTTTGTTTAGAGGACAGCGGACTGTTTTTAAGTAATAAGCAGTACCTAAGTATGGGCTAGATTACAAGTGGTGCGCTAAATTATTGCCCATTTGTGGGAGTGCAATAATTAACCAGCCATTACATGTTGCTGGTTATTACTACCCCAAGCTTGTGGTAGCAATTAGCACTTATAAAATTAACCAGAGATTGGATCTCTGGTTAATTTTATAAATCTGCCCCAAATGCCCACAAAATACTGTCTAGTGTAGTTTATTAAAAAATAAAGATGGCAGCATCTTTATTTTTTAATAAATGTACTGCACTAGGCAGAGTTTTGGGGTTAAAGTTGGTGGGAGTGGGAGTGTTAGAAAAAAAACAGCACTGAAAAGTGCATTTACATTGCGGTCACTGGGAACTGTGTGTTCCCAGTAAATATATATGTATATTCTTATATACACATATATGTATGTGTTAATATGTACATATACAAATATTTATACATAAATATATTTGATTGTTGCCATTGCTGTGCGACTTACCCCCTTCACTGGCGCTGAAGTTCTGATGCGGTCTGTGATGGCATCAGAACAAGACTCCCATAGGAGCCAATGGAAGAACCCTCTCGTGAGCACAATGCTTCCTAGCAATGTGAACACCAGCTAACTTTCACATTGCAGCTTACTTGTAATACCAGCGCATATTATCGTGTGTTGGTATTACAAAGTGGAGCGCTAATATCGCTTTCATGAAAGCGATATATAGCACTCCACTTGTAGTCTAGCCCTATAAAGGCAAAGTTTCATCAACACAAAATAATATCAAATAAGCAAAAAAAATATAGATAATAGCTGTAATCAGTACTACTGTAATCGGTTTTAAAAAATACACTTAAAGGACATAAAACCCCAAATGTTTCATTCATAATTTAGACCGAGGGGTAGATTTATTAAGCAGCAGATACAATGTTTCTGTCTCGCCGGAAACATAAGTTAAGAAGCAGCGGTCATAAGACCGCTGCTCCTTAACGCGCCTGCCACCTTTTAGGTGGGGAACTGCAATCATCCTGATCAGATACGATCAGGATGATTGACACTCCAGGGGGCGGAACTGCACAAGCATTTCTCAAGAAATGCTTGTGCAATGATAAATGCCGGCAGTGTATGCTGTCGGCATTTAGCGATGTCGGAAGGACATGATTCACTACAGAGAAAACTGTCTGCCCACCATTTGATCAATCGGCCCCAGTGAAGCAGCAATGCATTTCTGGGAGCTAGTTAACACATTGTATAAGTCAATTACACAAGGAATATATGTGCAGCCACCAATCAGCAGCCCCTGAGACTACCTAGGTATCCTTTCAACAAAGGATACCAAGAGAGCAATGCAAATTAGATGATAGACGTACATTGGAAAGCTGTTTAAAATCACAAGCTCTATCTGAATCATGAAAGAAAAAAAATTGGGTTTCATATCCCTTTAAGTTTTTGGGTCTCCACATAAATGTTCTAGTGAAGAATAAAACTTTGATTCTGAGTTTTATTTTTCAATAAATTGCATTACCTCTAATATAACCCCTTGGGTGCAACTGTTCACTTATGTATATACAAAGTAATGAGAATTTTACAATGATTAAATTGAGAGGAAATTGTGAAAGCTAAAATGTTTACATATCCATTCTCCTAGAAACAAATGTGCTTTGAGCGTGTCTGATTTTTAGTAAAGGGTCAGCAACTCTGTTTTGGATGTAGACATTGATATTGTCTGTCATTACTATATTTAAGCAAATGGTAACAGTTTCTACAAATGAAAACTATTTGATCTATGCAATAATTATACAATCATTCATTGTAAATAAATATGTTAAAACACATTTGAAAAAAAATATGTGTTAAAAGAAAAAATGTTTTAATATAGTTCCCCGACCATTACTGGCATACTTTGCTGTGTTTTAAACTGTATATGAGCTTAAAACAAACAATATAATTTGATCAAATTATATTCAAATAAATATGAGTAGGGTTGCCAGGTGTGCAGTATTCAACCCGACAGTCCAGTATTTTAGCAGACTACCCAGTAAAATCTTCATAAAAATACTATACACTTAAAGGACCAGTAAATACATTAGATTTGCATAAGTAACAAATGTGTGATAACAAGACAAAACAAGAGCACTTAGAGGGCGATTTATCAAGCTGAGGTGGACAGGGGCGCATATATGTGCCCCTTTCCGCTGCAGCTCACCTCTGGCGGGCTGAATCCCCCTGGCGGAATTCAGCATAGCACACAAGCGCTATTTTGTACTCACGTGCAATCCCGCCTCCTGCCCGGGTAGGAGCTGTCCATCTCCCAGGTCGGACTAGACGGCGGAGATTGAACTTCGCCACTTTAGAGGTGGCAAAAGATTAGGGAAGCAGCAGTCTTATGACCATTGCTTGTTAAATACAGCGTGCAGGTTCTCTTGTGAGAACCTGCAGCTATAGTGGGTTGAAAGGCTTGCGACGCCTTTGATAAATCGACCCCTTAGTCTGAATTTCAAATGAGTAGTACATTTTTTCTGACAAATTTCAATGTTAAGTCTATTTCCACACCTCCTGTATCATGTGACAGCCATCAGCCAATCACAAATGCATATATGTATATTCTGTTTTTTCTTGCACATGCTCAGTAGGAGTTTGTGATTTAAAAAGTGTAAATATAAAAAAACTGTGCACATTTTGTTAATAGAACTAATTTGAAACTTGTTTAAAACTGCATGCTCTATCTGAATCATTAAAGTTTAATTTGACCTAAGAGTCGCTTTAAATGTCCATTTATTTTTTTAAAGTTTCTGAGGTTTAGCTAAATGTAAAATACCTCTTATGCCTCAATACATTACAAATATAAAGCAGAAGTTGTTAAAAAATATACATGGTTGGATCAAGGGTGTGTGCTTTTTTTTTGGGGGGGGGGGGCATTGTGTGAACCCACCTGCCATCGTGCCATCTAAAGTGTGTCCAGTATTTTCGAGGCAAATAGCTGGCAATCCTAATGAACAGTAGTAAAAAGCTCAAAATGTTGTCCAGTGGTTACTGTTCGTTTAAAGTAATCAATATTTGATGTTCTAGGAAATTTGTATGGTAAAAACACAAATTATAGACCAATAATATAAACTTTGCCAGATCAAACATAGATTTTTCCCACCAACCCTTGCAAGGGCTGCCCTGGTGAAATTATCATAAAAAAGGGGCAGTTCCTGTGAGTAGCGCGATGTCTCCTATTGAAATGAATGGGGCTCGCTGGATAGGAAAACCACACTATGTAGGGGGGAGTTAGCAGTGAGCAAAGGGCTCACTTGAAAAATTAAATCCTGAAGCCAATATAAATCACATTACGCTGCTTTTTGTGTATAGCATCTTACAATCGCTTATATTTTCGTATGCATGTGTTTTTTTATTTGGGTTGTAAATATTTTGAGTACATTGCTTAAAGCTCGCCACATTTTAGTTGGTGAGAAAAAATGGTGATATTTATAGTTCGATAATCTTTACAGAATTACGCAGGGATTAGAGAGACAATTTTATATACGCCCATGGAACGCCCATGTTCAGCCCATTTTACGAAAAATTAGCAATTATTACACTTTGTATTTTATACTTATATGTACGAATTTCAGTGATTTCTCCACATCCAGTGTACTTAAATTATGATTCATGCTGTGCATATTTAATATAAGTTATACCTGTGTAATTTACATTTAAATTTTACATTTTTGATAAAATACAATTTTTTGTGAAGAATTTTGTTACGATTGTTGCTGCGCCATATACAATTTTTAACTGCGTATTTAAGTGTAAATTATTTAACTATTCCTTTTGTAAGATTTTTAACATTTGAATTTTATCATGCACTTTTGTAATGTATGCATATCCTCCCTATACGAAAATGTAGTATCTGCCCCTTAGCTACACACTACCTACCTTTTCAGGCTTTAAAGGTAAATACAGTAGATTTGCATAATCAACAAATACCTGATAAAAAAACAACGCAATAGCACTTAGGGCTCAATTTATCAAGCCCCTACGGCTGCAAGTTCTCACAAGAACTTGCTCGGCGTGATTTATCAAGCAGCGGTCACCAGAGTCGAGTCCGACCGAGGAGTTTGACAGCTCCTGCCTGCGCGTGCTGTGCGCGGGCCGGGGGCGGGATTGCACGCGAGCGCAAAATTGCGCTTGTGTGCAATGTTGATTACCTGCGGGTAATTTCGCCCTGCCACAGGCGAGCTGAGGCGTACAGGGGCGCGTATACGTGCCCCTGTACGCCTCAGCTTTGATAAATCTAGCCCTTAGTCTGAACTTCAAATGAGTAGTAGATATTTTTTCTGACAAATTTCAGTTATACCTATTTCCACTCCTCCTGTGTCATGTGACAGCCATCAGCCGATCACAAATGCATATACGTATATTCTGTGAATTCTTGCACATGCTCAGTAGGAGCTGGTGACTCAAAAAGTCTAAATATAAAAAGACTGTGCATATTTTGTTAACGGAAGGGATTTGGAAAGCTGTTTAAAATTGCATGTTCTATCTGAAACATGAAAGTTTAATTTTGACTTGAGTGTCCCTTTAAATCATTCCATCATGGAAATAGAAGTACTGTGAGCATTATTTAATAATCTCTTCAGCCAGAGACCTTTCGCTCATCGGGCCCTTAGTTTCCAGTGTTCCAGAACAGTGTTTTTTCTTTAAGCATTTCCAAATTACTTCTGTTTCTTAAAGTTTATCTCTCACTAAGCGCACTAGAAGTATTTATATAAATCTCAGTAAATAAAATGATGTGGTTAAAACAAAATAGAATTATTTTCAGATAAACCATATTGGATAGTTTGTACCTCAACTGTTTTAATAACTATAATACTAACTTTTGTATCTTAAATGGAATTAATGGAGCAAATCCAGATCTTTGTGTGTTGCACAAGAGGCGTATTGGCTGCGAATCTGCAGGGGGCGGCATTGCACAAGCAGTTCACCAGAACTGCTTGTGCAATGATAAATGCTGACAGCGTACGCTGTCGGCATTTATCGATGTGCGATGGACATGATACGCTACATCGTATCATGTCCGCTTGCACTTTGGTAAATTGGCCCCTACGGGGCCTATCTATCAAGCTCCGAACGGAGCTTGACGGCCCTTGTTTCTGGCGAGTATGCAGACTCGCCAGAAACAGCAGTTATGAAGCAGCTGTCTAAAGACCGCTGTTCCATAACCCTGTCCGCCTGCTCTGAGCAGGCGGACAGGAATCGCAACAATTCAACCTGATCGAGTACGATCGGGTTGATTGACACCTCCCTGCTGGCAGCCCATTGGCCACGAGTCTGCAGGGGGCGGCGTTGCACCAGCAGCTCTTGTGAGCTGCTGGTGCAATGTTAAATGCGGAGAGCGTGTTGCTCTCTGCATTCAGCGAGGTCTTGCGGACCTGATCTGCACTGTCGGATCAGGTCCGCAAGACATTTCTTAAATATGCCTCTATGCCTCTATACATTTGTTTGCAAAAAGTTTTTTTCTGAAAGTTACCTCTGCTTGCCAAGATAATATTTACTGTGATCCTGATCTGCTACATATTTGCATTTTAAGCATTTCTGGTGCTTGTCATGTGACTTTACATTCATCATTTAGAGCCTGCATTAGAAAAGGGAACTCATGCACAACACCTACCACGGGATGGGTGGTGGTAAAGTTCACAGTAAAAGCAAGATTTATTAAAGGTTCGGCTGCAAGCTTGCATGAGCGTACCTGAAGCCAAGAGTTAAGAAACAGCGATCATCAGACTGCAGCTTCTTAATCCCCTTCACCACCTGTTATGTGGTGTATCTCAATCCCCCTGGACTTTTCCGACCGGGGAGAATGACAACCTTTGCTGGCGCACGATTGGCTCTGTGCAAGAAGGGGGCGGAATTGAATACTAGCCGTAGATGCGAAGATGGGAAGACAGAAGCAAATAAGTAAGCCCCTGTCTAATGTTCTTTGTTAAATCTAGCCCTAAAAGCTGTTATAGCTTGCAGTAGTCATTTTTAAAGAAGCATTTTAAGTTTGTGTATATTTTACACAACTTTCTATTTACATTTTCTTTTATCCCTTTGTACTCAACTTCACTATATTTAACTAATACAGTATTCTAAATCAAAGAGATATGAAAAACAATACAACTACAGATGTACTTTAGGGACTCCATGATAACATTATGGTCAGATAACAGCAATATGCTGATTATACACTTAGAGCCAGATTACAAGTGGAGCGCTAACAGTAAAGTGCAAGCAATAAGGGGTTTATCATGGATGTTTGCGTGTGTCTGTTTTTTTGCTCGTGTTGAAAGTAAACGCGATCACTTGAGCGCAATTGAAGTTAACACGCATTCAGCTAGCGCGTCCTTCAAAAATACATCACAAAGTACAGTTACACTCATAATAACACTATCTAATAAAAATTATTTTAAAAAAAGATATTGCACAAATAAGTTACAAGAGGTCAAAGATATGAGGTCTCAGGTATTAGAAAAAAAAGGCAGGCTGAGGGGCCCATTTATCAAGCTCCGAACAGAGTTTGTGGGCCCGTGTTTCTGGCGAGTCTTCAGACTGGCCAGAAACAGCAGTTATGAAGCAGCGGTCTAAAGACCGCTGCTCCATAACCCTGTCCGCCTGCTCTGAGAAGGCGGACAGGAACCGCCGGAATTCAACCCGATCAAGTACGATGGGGTTGATTGACACCTCTCTGCTGGCAGCCCATTGGCCTATACGATAGGGCTATAGTCACGCAGTTGCATGATGACAACAGTGGGAGCGGCTAAGAAAGACAAACCGTAGTGTGTTTACAAGCGGTTGCCATGGAGACACATGGCCAATTGGAAACGAATGACGTCTCATGTTCACGCCCACGTCTGAGCGCGATGACGTCAGGGGGGAGATGGAGGATCTGCAGGAGCGGGAAGATGTGAATATGAATGGGTATATAAGGTTGTATTTAAATGTATGTTGTTAGCGATTTTCTACTTTGGAAACATGTTTGTCCTATATTGGTGATGTTAGCAGAACATTTGACAAAGATGTCATAACGACATCGAAACGTTATGGATGTAATTGCTTTTTAAATCTATGAATTAAAAGTTGTTTTTTACTAAAGACCAGTGAGTGCCTTCTTGCAAACGAGGAATGGATACAATTTATATGAAGTGCACCCTGGCAGTTGTGGTAATGTAAGACTGTGCTTATCTCTCTTTGGAGGATATATATATATATATATGTGTGTGTATTGGAGCCCTTTGTAAAAACATATTTATACAATATTTATATTATTGTTATACTGTGTATGTATATATGTTATACTGTGTATGTGTATATGTTATAATGTGTGTATATATATATATATATATATATATATATATATAAATATATATATATGTATTTATGTCTACCTATGTATATGTATAAATATATTATATACCAAATAACTATCAGATATATGTAGAAATATCTATTAATGAATAAATAGAACATAATTTAATTTTCTTTGCAAAGAACATTGGAATGTGAAATATTCATATTCTCATGTCAAGTTATGGCGCTTGAGAATATGCAATTGGGTTTGCGTGCGAGTAGGTTGCAAGGTTTTTTTCCCACTTTTTTGCTCCATTGACTTTTATTGGGGAATAGGTTATCACAAGTGTAATATTCTAAGTTCGGCTTTTAAATGAGTCGGGTTAGCGTGTGAGTTAAAACAGTTTACTTTGAACTTGTTATACGAGTTTAACTTGACATACGCAAAAGGCTTTACTGTTACAAGTATGGCCAAGGGTAATGTGGCTTATAATCTTTATTATACTTATGCTAAAATGCTCTTTCGCGAGCGTGATATTTGTACTCCACTCGTAATACCAGTGCATGCAATTGTGTGTTGGTATTAGAAGTGGTCTGCAATGTGAACCCGTCCTCCCGTTCGCATTGCATGGAAGCTGAGCACGCTTCCAAAAGCTCCAATGGGAGCCTCATTCTCGTGCCGTGTCAGAACCTAGCACAGGGAAGGAGGTAAGTCGCGCAGCGATGGGCTAGCAAGAGCTTGCGGTTAACAATAACCAGCCACTTGTAAAGGTTGGTAATTAATAGCGCTTCATTTGTAATCTATCCCTTAATATTTTAAAAGTATTTATTTTAACAATATTTACAGCATTGATTGTAATAGCAATGTTTCTGGTTTGGCATGATTTAAAAACAAGAACAAGACTATGGGTTTGTATTACAAGGACTTATGATATCTTCTAATACTCGATTTTAAGAGTACTGAAACTGTAAAGTTCAATTTCAATATTGTATCTGCAAAGAAGATGTTCAAACGAGATTGCGCCTTCATTATAGGGTGTTTTTATGGAAATCGCCTTTGGGAGCGCAAAGTCCAAACACATTCATAATACTGTGTTTCACAGTGCTTGCACCTCTTTATTGAACATCTAAACAGGGTAGTGTCTTTTTGAACGTTTGTACTTTGCATTCATAAAGGTGTGCTCCCTATAAAAACCCAGTCATGAAGGCGCAATCTCATTTGAAATATTCTTTGCTGATACAATATTGCAATGGAGCAGTTTCATGCTTTACAGTTGCAGTACAGTTGAAATTCAATGTAAGAATATATCATAAGTACTTCTAATAGAAATACTTGTTGAAAATTGATTGTGATTGCAGTAACTTTTCATACCCATATTAAAATATGTTTTTTTCTATGAGCCAAAAACGCAATCTCCGGTGCTAGAAGTAGCCAGAAAAAAAGAGCCAAAAAGGCCTGTACAAGTAACCATGGTTATAACTATAGAGGGTTGGGTTATATATAGGTGAAATGTAAGTCTTTTTTGTTTATTAAATTAAAGGTTCCTTTTCAAGCATGTTGAAACATATTTAATCTTTTAGGAGTATTTTTTGTTGCGAGTGTTTTAAAAAGTATATTTAGCTGCTCAGTTTTGGTAAATTAATCAAACTGAAACTGCTATTGTTTAGTCACAACAATTTGGGCCAGATTACAAGTGATGCGCTATTTAGCACTTTCAGCGTGCGCAAACACTGTTAGAAGTAAACTTTTAAAATGCACAGGTTAGCGCACGTATTACAAGTTGAAAGTAAAATGTATAGTATGCATAGCATGAGCAAAAGCTGAAGTGTGTTAACTTTCAGACTTTGGATATAGTGACCTCGTTAAATTCTTCTCCCCATAGACTTGGAGTGCGCAAACTGGGAAAAAAACTAACAGTGATTTCTTGCACACTAACCTGAAGGTAGTCATGAATAACACTGCGTTAGACCTACAGCGCTAACCTATAGGAAAAGAAAGTTATGAATATTTTACATTCTAATGTTCTTCACATAGAAGTTCTTTCTTTGAAATATATATTTATATATACAATATCTCACAAAGGTGAGTACACCCCTCACATTTTTGTAAATATTTTATTATATCTTTTCATGTGACAACACTGAAGAAATGACACTTTGCTACAATGTAAAGTAGTGAGTGTACACCCTGTATAACAGTGTAAATTTGCTGTTCCCTCAAAATAACTCAACACACAGCCATTAATGTCTAAACCGTTGGCAAAGAAAGTGAGTACACCCCTAAGTGGAAATGTCCAAGTTGGGCCCAATTAGCCATTTTCCCTCTCTGGTGTCATGTGACTCGTTAGTGTTACAAGGTCTCAGGTGTGAATGGGGAGCAGGTGTGTTAAATTTGGTTTTATCGCTCTCACACTCTCTCATACTGGTCACTAGAAGTTCAACATGGCACCTCATGGCAAAGAACTCTCTGAGGATCTGAAAAAAAGAATTGTTGCTCTACATAAAGATAGCCTATGCTATAAGAAGATTGCCAAGACCCTGAAACTAAGCTGCATCCCGGTGGGCAAGACCATACATCGTTTTCACAGGACAGGTTCCACTCAGAACAGGCCTCGTCATGAAGAAGTTGAGTGCACATGCTCAGCGTCATATCCAGAGGTTGTCTTTTGGGATATAGACGTATGAGTGCTGCCAGCATTGCTGCAGAGGTTGAAGGGGTGGGGGGTCAGCCTGTCAGTGCTCAGACCATACGCCGCGCACCGCATCAAATAGGTCTGCATGGCTGTCGTCCCAAAAGGAAGCCTATTCTAAAGATGATGCACAAGAAAGCTCGCAAACAGTTTGCTGAAGACAAGCAGACTAAGGACATGTATTACTGGAACCATGTCCTGTGGTTTGATGAGACCAAGATAAATGTATTTGGTTTAGATGATGTCAAGCGTGTGTGGCGGCAACCAGGTGAGGAGAACAAAGACAAGTGTGTCTTGCCTACAGTCAAGCATGGTGGTGGGGGTGTCATGGTCTGGGCCTGCATGAGTGCTGCCGGTACTGGGGAGCTACATTGAGTGAACATGAATGTCAACATGTACTGTGACATACTGAAGCAGAGCATGATCCTCTCCCTTCGGAGACTGGGCCACAGGGCAGTATTCCAACATGATAATGACCCCAAACACACCTCCAAGACAACCACTGCCTTGCTAAAGAAGCTGAGAGTAAAGGTGATGGACTGGCCAAGCATGTCTCCAGACTTAAACCCTATTGAGCATCTGTGGGGCATCCTCAAATGGAGGGTAAAGGAGTGCAAAGTGTAACATCCACCAGCTCTGTGATGTTGTCATGGAGGAGTGGAAGAGGACTCCAGTGGCAACCTGTGAAGCTCTGGTGAACTCCATGCCCAAGAGGGTTAAGGCAGTGCTGGAAAATAATGGTGGCCACACAAAATATTTACACTTTGGGCCCAATTTGGACATTTCCACTTAGGGATGTACTCACTTTTGTTGCCAACTGTTTGCACATTAATGGCTGTCTGTTGAGTTATTTTGAGGGGACAGCAAATTTACACTGTTATACAGGCTGTACACTCACTACTTTACATTGTAGCAAAGTATAATTTCTTCAGTTTTGTTACATGAAAAGATATAATAAAACATTAATAATAAAACAAAATCGTGAGGGGTGTACTCACTTTTGTAAGATACTGTGTATATATATATATATATATATATATATATATAGCTATTTTTGTAAAATATACCTGTATATCTATACCTATATATCTCTATATCTATCTATCTATCTATCTATCTATCTATCTATCTATCTATCTATCTATGTATCTATCTATCTATCTATCTATCTATCTATCTGTCTATCTATCTATCTATCTATCTATCTATCTATCAATATATCGATATATATATATATTATATATACACACAGAGAAGCACACTCACAGGAATGAGTGCTTCTCTCTGTGTGTATTTAGTCTCCCTATGGGAAAAAGGGTAATCCAAACGTGGACTCCTTGCTCAGTGTGCTTAGAGGAATATGGCCACACCTCACTGACAAAGCCCAACGAAGGACGAAATGATCGTCTAGGGTTGCTGTGTTCCTTGTTCAGAGAGGAATTGCCTGGTATTTCGGCGCTGGACTGACTGTAATAGGCAGGATCAGATTGATATACTATAGGAAAGTTCTACTCTGTGAAAGCATTACTGGACTAAAAGAAGCTGCACCCAGGTGGTAAATCTCCATAGAACAGGCTACTAACAATAGTATTGAGTCGGTTGTTCGTTCCTGTGAGTGTCCTTCTCTCTCTGTGTGTGTATATATATATATATATATATATATATATATATATGTATATATATATATATATATATATATATATATATATATATATTGGAATATCTATTTAAAAATACTTTTGTAAATATTTACAGTACATACACGTTAAAACACATTCACTAAGATTACAAGTTTTGCGGTACGGCTATAACGCTGAAAAATTGGCCATTGCGTGTGGAATGACAGGTCTCCCGTATTACAAGTTGCGGCGGTATGGCTATACCGCAAGCATTTTAGCCTGTTGAGCAATGATCCATTCCGCACTCAAAAAATGACTTTTCAGTGCGGGGATTTTCATAGCGCCATATTACAGGTTTTGCGGTCCGGCAAAAATGCTTGCGTTATGGTCTATACTGCCATGATCCATACCGCGATCTAAGACTAGAAGTTATGGATTTTGCAAAACAAAAATGTTTCACAAAACTCATAACTAAAATGTTACAAAGTACACTAACACCCATAAACGACCTATTAACCCCTAAACAGCCACCCTCCTGCATTGCAAATACTATATTAAACTTATAAAACCCTAATCACCCGCCCACTCACATAGCCAACACTATATAATACTATATTAAACTTATTAACCCCTAATTTGCCACCCACCCACATAGCCAACACTATATAAAGCTATTAACCCCTAAACCGCTGGCCCCCACATTGCTACTACTATAATAAACCTATTACCCCCTAAACCGCAGCACCCCCACATCGCAACTACTAAACTAAACCTATTAACCCCTAAACTGCCGGCCCCCCACATTGCAACACACTCAATTAAACTATTAACCCCTAAACCTTACACCCCCTAATATTATATTACATTTAAATAAATAAAAACTTACCTGTGAAATAAAAAAAAAAAAAGTTTAAACTATAAAGGAACCTAACATTACTATTTTAAAACAATAAAATTAATGAAAAATAAAAATAACTCAATTTCAGTAGCTCTTATCCTATTGGCTGATTTGAAAATGTCAGCCAATAGGAATGCAAGGTACCACATTTTTAAACGCTACCTTGCATCCAGTCTTCAGTGTACTGCGGTGATCATATGAAGAGGATCCTCCACAATGGATGTCCGTGCCATTGGCGATGATGCTCCGTGCCTCCACAGCTCTGCACCTCCACAGCTCCGCACCACCTGGATGAAGATAGAAGATGCCCCCGCGATGGATGAAGACTTCTCACCACCTGGATGAAGATGGATGTCCGGACTTCAGGAATTGTGAGAAGATTTCCTGGGGTTATTGTTAGGTTTATTTTAATTTTTTGGGGTGTTTCTTTTTTAGATTAGGGCTTTGGGCACAAAACAGCTGAAGGCCCTTTTAAGGGCAATGCCAATACAAATGCCTTTTTAGGGGAAATGGGTAGCTTAGGTTTTGGGTTTTGTGCGGTATGAAGTTTATCGCACCATACTGCACAACAAGAGAAGGTTTTTCAGTAACTTGTAATGGCAACAACAAGGAAAGTGCGATAACGCTCATTTTTTTGCGTTATTTACGCACCCGGTATAGCACAAAACTTGTAATCTTGGTGATTATTAAATATTATAATTGAATAAAAAATGTTCTTCATGTTTTTAGGTGTTTGAATGGAAAGTGCTATAAGGGATGTATACATATGTATATATGTGTATACATGTGTGTATATGTTTATATATGTATGTTTATACATACATGCACATATGAACACATAAATATACATATGTATGAATCCCTTATAGCCCTTTTCATACAAATACTTTGTCATAGACATACACCTTTTAACCCTTATACATTTTTTTGTAATATTTATATGATTATTTTATTAGATGTATTTTAATGTATTTATGTAGTGTTTGGTGCAACTTTTAATTTAAGTGATGCTACCTAAATGTACATCATTGCAATAGTGATCAGATACTTGTCTAGAAAAGATGCTCATGAGAGTACGAAAGGGACTTATAGTATTGGTGAGATCATGTTTAAACTTAATTGAACATTGCTTCACCTATAGTGATGTCGCAAACCTAAAAATTTGGGTTCGCGAACGGCGGACGTGAACTTCCGCAAAAGTTTGTGAACGGGCGAACTGGGCGAACCGCCATAGACTTCAATAGGCAGGCGAATTTTAAAACCCACAGGGACTCTTTCTGGCCACAATAGTGATGGAAAAGTTGTTTCAAGGGCACTAACACCTGGACTGTGGCATGCCGGAGGTGGATCCATGGCAAAACTCCCATGGAAAATTACATAGTTGATGCAGAGTCTGGTTTTAATCCATAAAGGGCATAAATCACCTAAAATTCCTAAATTGTTTGGAATAACGTGCTTTAAAACATCAGGTATGATGTTGTATCAATCAGGTAGTGTAAGGGTTACGTGTAAGGGTTACGCCCGCTTCACAGTGCGCAGTGTAGGTGATATGCCTGTCCTGACCATGCTTTGCAGATCAGGTATCAGTGGTCAGATGGACCCTTGCCCCAACACTGTGTGCCAGACATGCCATTATAGCAGACTTATATGGCTTTGGCGTTGCTTTTTGGTAAATAGAAGGCTGCTAAATGCCACTGCGCACCACACGTGTTTTATGCCCAGCAGTGAAGGGGTTAATTAGGGAGCATGTAGGCAGCTTGTAGAGTTAATTTTAGCTTAAGTGTAGTGTAGTAGACAACCCAAATTATTGATCTAGGCCCATTTTGGTATATTTAATGCCACCATTTCACTGCCAAATGCGATCAAATTTAAAAAAAACTTAAATTTTTTCGCAATTTTAGGTTTTTCACTGAAATTATTTACAAACAGCTTGTGCAATTATGGCACAAATGGTTGTAAATGCTTCTCTGGGATCCCCTTTGTTCAGAAATAGCAGACATATATGACTTTGGCGTTGCTTTCTGGTAATTAGAAGGCCGCTAAATGCTGCTGCGCATCACACGTGTATTATGGCTAGCAGTGAAGGGGTTAATTAGGTAGTTTGTAGGGAGCTTGCAGGGTTAATTTTAGCTTTAGTGTAGAGATCAGTCTCCCATCTGACACATCAGACCCCCTGATCCCTCCCAAACAGCTCCCTCCCCACCCCACAATTGTCCCCGCCATCTTAAGTACTGGCAGAAAGTCTGCCAGTACTAAAATAAAAGGTTTTTAATTTTTTTAATTTTTTTTAGCATATTTACATATGCTGTGGTGTAGCATCCCCCCTTAGCCCCCAACCTCCCTGATCCCCCCCAAAACAGCTCTCTAACCCTCCCCATCTGCCTTATTGGCGGCCATCTTGGGTACTGGCAGCTGTCTGCTATTATTTCACAGTCAAAAAAGTGTTGTTTTTTTTAAATGTACACTACTGTTACACCAGATATGAGTGGTGGCACTGGGCAAGTGGGCACAGTATACGCTGTGAGCCTGACACACACGCTGGCAGGCAGGCAACTGCAATTAGATTACACAGGAAAAAAAAAAAAAGCAGACTGATGTTCTAGCCCTAAAAAGGGCTTTTTGGGGTGCTGTCCTTACAGCAGAGATCAGATGAGTCCTTCAGGACTGTAGTGGACACTAAATACACTAGCCTAGCTATCGATTTCCCTATTAAATCAGCAGCAGCTACACTGTCCCTCCTCTCACTAAGAATGCAGCTTCCCGAATGAATCTAAAATGGATGCTGTCCAGGAGGTGGGAGGGTCTGGGAGGGAGGGTCTGCTGCTGATTGGCTGTAATGTGTCTTCTGACTGTGAGGTACATGGTCAAAGTTTACTCAATGATGACGAATAGGGGGGGATCGAACATCTCATATGTTCGCCCGCCGCAGCGAACGCAAACATGCTATGTTCGCCGGGAACTATTCGCCGGCGAACTAGTCGCGACATCACTTTTCACCTATCTTTTTCAGTGTTTTGTTAGTGGGTGTTCGTTCTTTAACAAATATAGTTGCATTAGGAGCCCAATACATGA
Organism: Bombina bombina; assembly: GCF_027579735.1. Classification (NCBI taxonomy): domain Eukaryota; kingdom Metazoa; phylum Chordata; class Amphibia; order Anura; family Bombinatoridae; genus Bombina; species Bombina bombina. The sequence continues at coordinate 1,014,076,924 of NC_069504.1, read as the reverse complement.
CTTATCACTCATCAAATGAAATCATCTAGCAACATTAAAAACAAAAATCACACCACAACATTTAGGAAAGAGAAGAAGTGTTGTTGCAAAACAGTTGAAATATTTGCATGTCTGTTTTTTATGGTAAAGTAGTCTTGCTGCGCAGAAAGAAAAGTGTCTCCAAGGGCTGGCTGTTTGCATTTTGAGCCATTCTAGAAGTGTGAATTTTATTTTTTTACCTGCGCCTCAGATAAGCATTTAGAATTCAGGGATTTTTCACCTACACCTCAGATCAGCATTTAGAATTTCTGTTTTAAATTGTTTGTCTGTAACATTTTTCAGGCATGTTGTGGAACTTGTTTTATGTGCTGAGCGGTGAACGGTTACAAAAACGATGCAGCTTAATTGATCAAAATGGAGCTTAAATTCTAGCTGTGGAGGTGGGGGGGGGGTTACATATCTTTATATATTTTACAATTTAAGGTTGGGATGTTGCAACTTTATTTGTTTTACAAAGAGTTTTACTAAATCTAGGCCATTGTCTCTATGATTTTATGGTGCCCCCCATTAGAACACAGTAGATGTCATTATTACTTAGAGGGATACTAAAGTCAAGATTCAACTTTCAAGATTTAAATAGGGTGTGCAGTTTAAAAAAAAAACAAAAAAAAACACTTTTCCAATTTAGTTCCATTATCAAATTGTTCTCAGTCTTTTTATATGCTCCCTTTCTGAGGCAGCAGCTCCTACTGATCATATGCAAAAGTGCATATTTTATACATATATTTGAGTTTACAATTGGCTGACGGCTGTCACTTGATGCAGGGGTCAGGAAATTGAAGCAAATTTTAAAATGTATCAGAAAAAAAACCCTACTGCTTATAGTAAGAGTAATTGCTATTGCATTGTCTTGTTATGCATTTATTGATTATGCTATTTTTATTTATGCAATGGTTATTTAAGCCACTGAACTTTTATGCCACTAGTGTGATGGATAGCCAAGTACTATAGACAGTAAGAGGGTTTTCTATATGATATATTTCTGTCACTATCAATAGTATTAAGCATAAGATACAAGATGTATTAAAAGAGGTATAAATAAATATATTTACAATCTTGTTAAAATACAGACATATAACACAGGATTTTAATAGCTTAGTAATGTTAACTTGTTTTAAAACTTAGGTAGAAAGTCATACTAACTTTATATACTGGCAAATGTAGTACAGTACTGTGTACATGTGCATGCATGCTGCTGTTTCTTGAAACAAATGTTCCAGTTTTTTGATCAGGGGCAAAGAGAGTCTCTTAATAATCCCCTTTGGGCTTACTTTGTAAGTTGAGAGGATGCATGACAATTTGTCTTCAAGTTAAGAAAGTCTAAATATAAAAATTACACATATTTCTAAAAGAATTTAACACCTGTTTCTAACATGCAAATTCATAATGTTTTCCAATTTTTATTATAAGCATGATCAACCAGAAGTGGTATTAGAGTGCCTCATCTATAAATATAAGGCATATGTGTAAAATCCAAATGTAATTTTACAAATATACAAATAGTTTAACATCTAATGTAACCTTTTATTTATCAATATGTAGACAGCATGTCATTTTGCAAAAAAATGGAAAAAAAATAAACAAACATAAAAACCTAAAATGTTGTGCTGCTAAATATATTTAAATGTGTTAAGTATACTCAGTAAAATATAAAGCCTCAGCATACAAATACATAATTTTTTTTTTAAAATATTATTATTTTTTAAGTTCATGATAACATGGCCCCATTGGTGATCTCAAACATTTACAGCAGCTGATTGGTGCATGTATTATTATTATCGGTTATTTGTAGAGCGCCAACAGATTCCGCAGCGCTGTAAACAAAGGGGGGGGGAGTACAACAAAACAATTATAGGGTAGAGGGCCCTGCCAAGAGTTGCACTGTTGTAGTCAGCTCTTAAGAAGGTGATCTACAAACAACAATGTATTCTGCAAATCAAGTCATAGCAAATTGGACATTGTAAAATAAATAAAATTGCATTTATATTTATATGAAATAAAAGAATTAATCTATTTTAGCAACACTGAAAGGTTTCTTATAATTGTATGCTGATAGTAATAGCACACTATTAACTTTTATGTCTCTTCATTGTATTGTTTGAAATATGTTTACTTTTTTTTTTACCTATTTTCAATATTTCAATATTTATTTTTATTTTTTTTAGAAAAAGGCAATATTTTCATTTCATACTTACATACAGCATTGGCATTACCAGGGGGCATTAACCTTGCCATAATAGTGGCTGGCCCTCCATGTGCCCCTCCAATAATGGCTGTCCCTTGCTTTTCCATCCCAGCTTCACCATGGCCCACCCACAGCACACCCAGACCTGTCCTCCCGCTGTATAAAGATGACTCTATTGCACTGGCATTTCCCTTTGCACCAGTAAATCAGTGGCAGCTTTCCTAAAGGACCATTAAATACAGTAGAATTTCACAATTTACTAGTGCATAATAAAAAAGACAATGCAATATCCCTTGCTTTTACATTTAAATAAGCTGTAGATTATTTTTTTGAACAAATGTATTTTTGCCCATTTGCCAGCCCCCTGTATCATGTGACAGCCATCAGCCAATCACAGACTAGTACTGTGAACTTGTGCACATACTCAGTAAGAGCTGGTGCCTCATAAAGTGTGCATTTAAAAATACTATGCAAAATTTGATAATGAAAGTAAATTGGAAAGTCTCATAAAAGTGTATGCTCTATCTGAATCATGCACAATAAAAAGACAATGCAATAACACTTAGCGGTAGATTTATCATATTGTGAGAGGACATGATACGATGTAGTAGATCATGTCCGCTGCATACGCTGTCGGCATTTATCATTGCACCAGCAGTTCTTGTGAACTGCTGATGCAATGCCGCCTCCTGCAGATTTGTGGCCAATCGGCCGCTAGCAGGAGGTGTCAATCAACCCGATCGTAGAGAAGGCGGAAAAGTTATGGAGGTGCGGTCTTTAGACCGCTGCTTCATAACTTCTGTTACTGATGAACCTGAAGGCTCACGCGGATACAGGGGCATCAAGCTCAATATGGAGCTTGATAATACGGCCCCCTTCTCTGAATTTCAAAATATCAGTAGTTTTTTTTCTTAGAAATTTAAAATATTGCATCCATTTCCTTGCCTACCGTACTATGTGGCAGCCATCAGCCAGTTACCGACTCATCTACATATACATTGTAAACTCTTGCACATGCTCAGTAGGAGCTGGCTCCTTATAAAGTGTGTATATAAAAAGACTGAGCACAAATTGATAATATCATTAAAATGGAAAGTTCTTTAAAATTGCATGCTCTATCTGAATCATAAAAGTTTAATTTTGACTAGACTGTCCCTTTAATATTTTTTTTAGGCAAAATCATTTTTTGTACGATAGACATTTTTAAGTACAAGGTGCTGTTAAACTTTTTTACAAGAATCAAATAATAAGTCCTAAAACACTTAGGGCCTGATGATCTAAAGCTCTCTGATCTACTGAGTCAGTACAGTGAGGTCGCTCAAAAAATGTATAAAGGCAAATTTTAGCTTGATAGCTGTTTATCTTGCTATGCAGGGTTTTGGATGTGAAGGAGAGAAACTTACACTGCAATATAATGCTAAAAAAAAGCCCCCAAAGATTTTGTGATATTTCTCTTTATGCTGGTGAGTTTTTTTATCATTAAAACGAAAGTCAGTCCTGGCGTTGTACAAATGCTAGGATTAACTATTGAAACACATAAAGGGGACTTTCATTCATGAAGTATAAGATACTTCATGAAAAAGCTCCTTTATTTGTTTCAATTGATCGCCGTTTTTAGCTGCTACGGCAGCCCACGGCTAAAAAATGTTTTTGCTAAGAGGTGACGTTTTCACCTCTTAGCCAATAGCCGTGTGGTAAATCCAACTTGGCGCCGGATTTACTGCACGGCTATTGGCTAAGAGGTGAAAATGTCACACCTTAGCAAAAATCTTAGCAAAAATATTTTTAGCCGTGGGCTGCTGTAAAAGCTAAGAACGGCAATCGGTTGAAACAAATAAAGGAGTTTTTTACATGAAGTATCTTATACTTCATGAATGAAAACACCCTTTGTTTTTTTCAATAGTCAATCCTAGCGTTTGTTTTCATAATGCAAATAATTGCAATATTTTTCTGCCTTCCATAAGAAAAGTTTAACAGCCTCTAATATCATTAGCAAATTATGTTCCTTGCAAGCAATCCTTTAACTGTGGGAACAGATTATAGTCACTGGAAAAATGTCTGCTGAATATAGGAAGTGATTCTACAATTCAATCAATCAAGCAGCCACTGCCAAAAAGCACTTGCATGGGAATATTGTCTTAATGAACAACACTTTCTGACTCAAGTTGCCATGTCTCTTCAATTTAATTGCTTAACACAATTTTTCAAACAAGTTGGAGTAGTAGTCACCTGGTATTGTCTTTATGCTGCATGAACTCAAGCATTCCCTCTTCATCTTAAAACACAATAACATTGACAACACTTGCTTAGACTTGATAGTTTTGAGGGAGAATAGAGCCATGGTGCTACCACTGCTTAGAGTTTGCTTTTGTCTCAGGATCTAAGTGGTGTATCCACAATGTATACAATTCACCTATATAAATTATAAGTATTTCTTGTGAATTCTTGTCAGAAGATTTTGTAAACTCACCATCCACTAAAGGTAGAAACATGGCAGGCTCTCAAACCCAAATATGCAGTAAAAAATCAAAATTTATTGGACAACGTTAAAAGTTACACAGACATGGCAGAAAAAGCTAGAGCAAAAAATCTTACATGTTTCGCGCCCCCTACAGGCACTTACTCATAGATGAGGAACTCTGTGAGAAACCCCATCTATTTATGCTGTGAGCGTCATAGATTAACTATTTCCTTGCCTCACAGTCATAAACAAAAAAAAAGGTTAAAAACAGAATGCTGAAGCAATTAGATACAGTGGTAGAATCTCAATAGGCTAAATTGTCTAATATGATAGATAAGAACAGACAGTGAATAAGATAACAGACAATATATACATTATAATGATACTGGTTAAGCTATAATTATACTTTTCATGTATTCATATCCTTGTAATATTTATAAACGTTAATACCAGTATGTTATTATATATTCCAGGATAAGAAATTCTCTGTAAACTTAGAAAAGTATTCTATACATTGGAAATTCAATGATACATGGAAATAATTTCTCATAAAAATACATAAAAAATATATGTTATTTTTACAACAGAAACAGCATAGAGCAATTAAATCAATAGGCAATAAATCCATATGTTTAATATGAAAATATTAAGATACAAAACAGGGCATGAATAGAGAAGGTACATAGAAGGGAAAATAATAAAAAAATAAAGAAATAAACAAAGAAATTTAATACAATTTTAGTTTAATTGTCAATTAAATAATCTATGTCACATTCTTTATTCATGCCCTGAGGGGCAAGGGTCTTAAGCTTGAGGATCCAGTAAAGTTCCTTCTTCTCTAAAATCTTAGCCCTATTGCCCCCTCTAATAGGTACCACAGCCATATCTATAATTTGGACTGAGAGACTGGCCATGTGAGTTAGATGAAAGTTATTAAAATGATTGGCAACTGCGGAGTCTTTATTATAATTTTTGACATCTCTGACATGTTCACTATATCTGGTCCTGAGCATTCTAGTCGTTTTGCCCACGTACTGACAATTACAAAGATCACATGTCAAAAGATAAACCACGTACTGGGAGCCACAGTTGGCATAAAACTTTGTCTCATAAGTATCAATGGTGGATTGACTGACAAAATGTTGGCCTGTTCTAACATTGGGACATGTATAACAAATGGTGTGTCCACATTTAAAAGTGCCCAATTTTTTAAGCCAAGTTCCTCTATGTTTTTGTGAGGTGCCTGTGATCTGGCTAGGAGATAGAATTTGTGACAAAGTCCTAGATTTTTTAGGGACGAATTTACAGTTACTTATGAGGGGATTAAGGCTCTCATCTGCCCTTAAAATATGGAGATGTTTTTTTAAAACCCCTACAATTTCGTCATATTGTTGGCTGTATTCCGTAGAGAAAACAATGGAATCAGCAAAATCTGTGTTATTTTTAGACTTATTTTTATTAGATAATGTTTTATTATCCCTTATTTTTGCTTGACACCTCTCAAGAACATCATTTTTTTATCCACGTTTAACAAGTCTGTCCCTAAGCTCACCTGCTTGTTGGTCATAAACATAGTCACTCTTGGTGTTTCTTCTGACACGGAGAAATTGAGACTTAGGGATAGACTTGATAAGATGCTGTGGATGATGGGAGGTGGAATGCAAAATTGTATTGCCCGCCGTGGGTTTACGAAAAGTTTTGGTGATTATTTGCATGTTCTCAATACTGATATTAAGATCCAGATAGTTGACCTGCCTTTCACTGAAAAACCCTGTGAATGAGAGTCCCAAATCATTATGGTTACAGTATGTCAAAAATTCATGAAATTCTCGATCAGTCACAGGGTGTCTCACTATCAAGAGCAGGTCATCTATATAGGGAACTAGCAACTCAATTCTACCCTGCCATGGATTCATTGGAGTATAAATGTAGGTTAGTTCCCACCATGCAACAAATATATTTGCGAACTAAGGCGCAAATTTTGCACTCAGATTTGAAGAAAAAATTCTTCATTAAAAGAAAATAATTATGTGACAGAAGAAAATTCAAAACACTGCAAATATACTCAATGTATTCAGTAGAATTTTGGGATTCTTTTTTAAGAAAGAAAGCAACTGCTTGTATACCCAGTGATTGTGCAATTGATGTATACAACGAAACAATATCCATTGTTACCCAAGAAAAAACAGGTTGCCAGTCAATTTTGTCAAGGGTCATCAAGAGATGAGAGGTGTCCCGGAGGTATGACAACTGGGACACTGCCAATGGCTGTAAGATAGTGTCTATCTACTCTGCCATAGGCTCAAAAAGCGAGCCAATGCCAGCCACAATGGGCCTACCCGGGGGACACCTTTCATTCTTGTGAATTTTTGGAACATGGTGAAATATTGGGCAAATCGGATGTTTGGGTACCAATATGTCAATGTCAGAATTTTTGAAGAGACCCAAACTTATGCCTTCTTCAACTATTTTCATAAGTTTAGTTTGAAAAAGTTTAGTAGGATTATGATCCAACTTTCTGTACACTTTAATGTCAGACAATTGTCAATAAGCCTCATCCATATAAAGTTGTTTATTCATTATGACAATGCTGCCCCCCTTATCCGAATTTCGAATTACAATATCTTTATTCTTAGCCAGTTTGTCAAGTGCCTGGCGTTCTTTAAAGGTAAGATTAGGGGGGGGCAGCAGTGTCCCTTACTCCTTGTTGCAGTTCAAAGATGTCTTTTTGTACGGATTTTTGGAAAGCATTTATCATAGGGCCTCTAAAGTGGACAGGGTAAAAATCAGACCTATGTTTTTTAGGTGCAGGTATAGGTACAGATGTAGATGTCATAGAGCCCTCACTAAATAAACTTTCTAAGTCGCTAATGGCACATGCATCAGCAAAGGTAAGGTGTGAAGTAACCTCAGGATTCTCTTTTACATTTGGAGACTTAACAGAGTCTGACATATCAGTATTTTCACTCAGGGTTGAAAAATATTTTTTTAGGGATAACTTTCTCACAAATTTGTTAATATCTAAGACAGTATTAAAACAAGAAAACTTTCTTGTTGGAGCAAAGCCTAAGCCTTTAGATAATACTCTAATTTCATCTTTAGTAAGAACATAATCAGAGATATTGACAACATTTTTATCAATGACCTTATCGTCAGTATCCCTATTAGCAGAAAGCTCTAAATTATCCGAAATTTCAAAACTTTCAGAATTTTCAGAATGTTCAATCAATGTCCCTTCTTCTTCTTGTTCTTTTTTTCTCCTTTTATTTTTCCATCTCCTTCTTCTTCTCTTTCTTTTTGCAATGTTCTTCTTGTTTTGGGGCGAATGTCCTGCTGCTGATCCTCCAGCGTTGATTCTCCTAAAAAAGAGAGGTTGCTTCTGAGTCTGAGGAGTCCCCATCATCAGTACTGAAGATTACTCTTTTTTCTTGTTTGCGCTTGTTCTTTAAAACCTTTAACTTGGAACTTTTTTTCATGCCGCATAGCTTAGCGGTTTGCTCTCTAAAATTGACTTCCGGTTTGCGGGGGACTGACAGGCTGCGTTTGCTGTTTGTTGTACTCACCATCCACTAACTCTTCTGGTCTGCAGTCAACATCTGGGGTACCCATTATTCTGAAATATCCAAAACATTCATTAAAAATGACTAGGAGTTAAAGGGACAGTCTACATCTTAGTCTTAAAACCTTTCCTTAGATTAAGCTGCAAATAGCCTCCTGCACCCGTTTCTATATCACGCAGCAGGAACGGTAAAAAAGTTATTTTAAAAAGAACATAGTTTCTAGCCACTTTGAAATGGCCACCCAACTCCTCCCACTAATTTAAGACTTTAAGATGACTAAGGTGTAGACTGTCCCTTTAAGCTTTTTCCTACAAGTACTTGATGATTTCACAATATTTGCTTTGCTTCACGTTCAACAAATTTCTCATAATTTACTGTAGCGAAGAAAAGGTTAACATTAGACATATAAAACTTGGCGTCTGCACACTCAGGTCAAAATAGGATATACATGTATTGCAATAAACACAGACATTTCCAGCTCCCATTTAAGTTCACTGAAACATAAGAAATACATGTGTTGAAAACCAGCATTCCATAAGAAAATGTTTCTATAATAAATATAAAAAAAAAACATAATACAAGTTGTGATGCAACATGATTTCAACAGATGCAGCTGTTGGTAGCATCAGGCTTAGGATGGAGTAAAATGTTTAAATTATTGTCAACAGTAATGAGGTAATCAATGCAAGGCAGGATAAAGATAATTATTAGTTAAGAAGAGGTGAGTACAGTTTATCTCACTGGTGGAATATGTGGTTGATCTGAAGCGACTAGGTGATCAACTTATTTGAATATGGGATTTTTCTGACAGCATTTGAATATATGGGACAAAGAGAGGCTTCCACGGTATCTTCTAAAAACAGACTTATATTCTTCACATCATTAAAAACAAATGAGATGGCAACAACTTGCACACATAGTAGCGGCCTTTGAACTAGTGGGCGATATCATTATTGCGGCATTATCCGACTGAGCAGCGAGTGACAACACTGACTGTACAGTGAACTGACATTGTACCCTTTGGCTAGATGTTCCCTATACACTATGATCATTGTTAGAAGGTTATGTCTACAGATTTAGGATCCAAAGTTTTTTTGTGAACGAGCATTTGAATATTGCAAGAAGAAGATAAATGAAGTTCCAGGTGCACCATGGAACACATCTTGTGGGGTGGAAGGTGGTGATGGTGAAAGAGAGAGGAGTGGGTTGGGAGATTGTATGAGTGCTTAAAACAGGAATAAAAGTTTAGGAGGTGTTAATAGGGCCTTTCTGACAAATAAAGATTAAACAACATTATTAGATCTTCATTACACATTTTGAGCACAATTTACTATGATAGACAATGTCAAGTGACATGCTCACCCATAATCTAGCCAGGAGTAGTTGGTTATTGGGGGGGTACACTTTTTCCCTATGGGAATGATGAGAGTAGACTTGCTAGTAATGGGTTACTGCACAATGTTTTATCTGTTTCTAAGACTACTGAAGGCTGAACAGTTTGAGGGATTATAGTGTTTTAATATGGAACAGCATACCATGTGTCAATACATGGTCATGTGAGCCCGACATGAAATTCATAAAGCTTAATCTTCAATTGTTGGAAATATGTTCAATACAATGTTGTGTGAAATAGAAAACTACCTTTGTAAATAAATGAGGCTCCAGGAGCCCTATAGAACCTATAGGGACAAAAATGACTTTAAATTATTCTTTTTGTCTTCATTCTTGTAATAAAGACTTACTAGAGGAATGTGATTTTTTTTAAAGCATGAACACTGCTTGCTGCAATTGGTTTTCAATAGTCAAACTGCACTCACAATTTACCTTATTTAAAGTAACCAGTCTATACTTAATGAATAGACAAGGCTAGCTACTATTATTTTGTTAACAAAAGTCCCATTGTTTTTATTTGATCATCTCTGCTAAGGCTATTTAGGGAAATAGCAGAGGTAATTATGTGAAGCCAGCATTGTGAATGTTAAGGTCACAGAATTCAGAAAACCCCAATTTTCCGAGTTAAATTACAGTATGGGGGACAAAACAAAGAATAAAAATAAAGTGCAAAAATGTATTTCTAAGTATAATTAAATATTTTGGTCAAGATTACAAGTGGTGCACTAATTAATGCTCCAGCTCGAGTGTTAATTGTGCTAGAAGTAAGCTTTTTGTGCTCATCGGAACACGCTCATATTATGAGTTGAAAGTAAATTGTTATTGCTAGTGCGCTAAACCGACTAGTACAAAAAGCCAAACTTACTATATCACGTGTGCGTTCACTTATTACCCGATAGAAGAGAAAAAAATGGAGAAAAAAAAGTGGAAAAAATCCTAACACCCCATTCTTGAACAAAGCAGCTAACCTGCCATGAAAATATGAATATTTCCCATTCCAATGTTCTTCAAATAGCAGAATATGTTATAGTTATTCATAAATAAATATTTCTACATATATCTTTTTTTGTACAATATATACATGATTATATATAGGTATATATATATATATATATATATATATATATATATATATATATATATATATATATATATATATATATATATAGAATATCTATTTAAAAATACTTAAAACATATTCTGCGATGTGCAGAACATTGGAATGTGAAATATTTACAGTAAATACATAACCAAAGCTTATGATCAAAGGTATTGACGTTTTGGGGATAGGTTTCACCTTCTTCAGAACAATTATAACACACCACAATCGTGTTTAAATAGTGTACAAACACACATCATACCTACCACTTCCTGTGAAAAAAAAGTGCCAAAAATGTATGTCATATCCGGTATTCGTTAATGTTAACAACCAAGTGAACCGGAAGTTATTACTAATCACAACTGGTATTAAAATTGCTTATTTCTTTACATAAGTGTCAAATCCTTGCACAACATTAATATTGTAGTAACCACTATTTTTAAGGATACACATTCTTAAAATACATGTATATCATCACAGCATATTGACCGTTGTAACCTACAGTCTTGTTCGAGTAACCGGAAGTAGTCAATTTACATCACATCTGGTTTCGTAACTACCAGATGTCATCTTACATCACATCCAGTTTTGTGGACACCGGAACATCCCCAAAACTGTTATTTACGGTCTTTAAATTTGATCATAAGCTTTGGTGAAAATCCTTGTTTGTTGATTTTTTTTGTTGGATGCCTATTATATACAAGCTAAACAGCTAGGTGGTTGACCCTAGGAGGGTGGATTCATTGTGGGACTTTGTGTATATATACATATAAATCTTTAGACATGTATATGTATGTATCTATGTTAAAGCCATTTTCCTGCCTTTTTTCCTAACACCTGATATTTTTAGTAGATTATGTTATTATGGGTAGATTTACTATGTAGAGCAGACATGATTTGCTGCAGCGAATTGTGTCTGCTCGACATTGCTAAATGCCGACAGCATACACTATTGGCATTTATCATTGCAAAAGCATTTCTAGTGAAATGCTTGTGCAATGCCGCCTGCTCACTGGCAGCCAATTGGCCACTAGCAAGCCAGATCGGATAAGGTTCATTTCAATTCGCTGCTTCATAAATAGAGCTCAAAGTGTATTTTGTAGTGTACTTTTGATGAGTTTTGTGCAACTTTTACGTTTTGTGAAACCGTTAATCAGAGCTCTGAAGTCGTAGTAATCATTCTAGTGCTGGTATTATGAGTTGAAAATAAATATGATTCCTTGAGCGCCATTTATATAAAAAACTGAAAGGGTTTGATACCCATTTATGCTTTGCTCTTTGCATCAAGAGAAAGATAGTGTGCAATCTTTAATTTCTGAATAGTGAACATATTGCAAAATATAATACATATTAAATATTAATAACATTTAGTGATTGCAAGTGGAGCACAAAAAAAATGTGCACACAAAGGAAACACAGAAAATGCTAGAACCAGTAAAATCTGTTTTTGCGTTCTCTAATTTTAAGTCAGTTGGTAAAGCTCTGCATTTTTAAAATGTCTGCTGTTATTTTTGTAAACATGCATTATATTCAGTGACAGCAGCAGTTCATGTCTACAGATCAGGGACGTTGCTGGCTTTTTGACAGCTGCACCTTGCACGTTGGATCAGCTTGCGCAATAGAAAGCAGAAGAGTTACATTTTTGCAGTTTTTTTACTCAGTTTAAAGGTTACATAGCAAATATAAAAAAGCCCTTATGAATATTATAAATAAATGTATCCATTGCAAAAATTTAAAGATTACGATTCGTATTATGCACGATACAGCTTGTGAAAAAGACAACATTGTTACTGATCTGTGATTGTGCCACAGCTCTGACACTAGTGCTAGTGCACCACTGGCACTATATGGATTTCTCTGTATCCAGTCTTTCTGTTTTTTGAGCATCTCCAAACCTAGAATTAAGAGGACTACCGTGAGGAACAACTTAGTTTTTATCTGCAACTAATTGATATTACAACATTATATTTAAATATGTAGAGTACCTAGCAGAGCAAATACAGGTGTCTGCTGCAAGGGCCCCAGCTACATCCCCACCACCCTCACCAAGGATTCCCTAAGAAGCTGAAGACAGAATCCCATCATTTGCAATAGAGATGATGGTTACACAGCTGTAATATTCAATCAGAACATGTGAAAAGCAACACCGTGCTATTCTGATGAGAGGCACTAGTGCGGTGGTCCAGTGGAAGTATATACTACCATACCTCAGGAGCAGCACGGCGGACTGAACACCTTGAATCCCCTATTGTCTGAATACATTGAACAGTGTGGAGACTGGTGGGAGCTGTGCTTTATCATCTTATAGCGGCTATTTACCTCATATTGATTGAGGTAATTTGAAGTAAGTGCATTGCTATAGGGGCTAATACCCCGCAATTCCAGTGCTATTTGCTTCAATTTATTTGTTTTATTTTATATCACATTATTTTATACCTCGTTTTGGGGCGCAAACTCGCTATCTTTGTTTTTATTTGTTTTCCCTGGTGAAGTTTTTGGGAATCTTCACAACACATTTGTCTCTGGTGCCCTAATCTCTGGATATGAACTTTATGAACTCAGTACATCATACTCAGACATATATGTGATCTCCTATGTGTTATACTTTTTTGTTGGTACTAATTTGTGTATCCTTAAAGTGACATACACTGTTTTTTAGTGTTACAGCGCGGTTAACATTGTCATTCATGCATAACATGCACTCACTCCTCTTTAATTTGAATAAGCTGCCCAGGTGACTCCTCAATTATTCCATATAGAAAAAGATACATGAGAAGTCGCATCATTCACATGTTAAGATTGTCTTGAAAAAGGCTGTCTGTATCAGCCGAAATGTCGACTTGTACGTGAATAAAGAAAGTGTGTACTTTTGGAAAGACCCGCGAGTGTCGTCCTGTGTATCCTTATATATATATTTATGTGTGTGTGTATATATATATATATATATATATATATATATATATATATTATAAATTTCATCAACACAGTGACCTCTAGTAGTACCATAATATATTCCATCATTTAAAACCATTATAAAAACAAATACAAATCATAATCTCTATTCAGACCATATGGATGTAGTGTATTTAGGCGTTTAATCCACCATACTTCTTTCTGTTTTAATTTTAATTCCCTATTACCCCCTCTTCTGTGGTGGGGGATATGGTCAATTACTTGAAAGCGAAGATGGCTTACTGTATGACCCATATTGGTAAAATGTGCAGATACTGGAAGTGACATGTCCTTTGATTTAATAGATGCTTTGTGTTGACTAAACCTATCCCTGGCGGCTTGGGTGGTCTCGCCAATATAGCAAAGGCCACATGGGCATTTAAGTAGGTAAATTGCATAGTTGGTTTGGCATGTATATAGCCCATTAATTGTGTATTGCTGTCTTTTGTCAGTTTGTGCTAAAAATTTCCCTTTTATGACTGAATTACATTGAGCACAATGTAGACAGGGGTAACAGCCTTTATTTGGAGTAGTCAAATAATTTATGTCAGAGGTTTTGGTTGTACCTACATCAGCTTTTACTATGTGGTCCCTAAGATTTTTTACCCTTCTATACGATGGCATGGGGGGGGGGGGTAATTTAAAGGATTCAATCTCTGGGTTATATTTTGACAAAAGGTGCCAATACTTCCTCCCTATTTTAACTAATTTAAAGATGTCATTATTCTTGTCACTGTATTCCATCGAAAGCACCAATCTGTTCCTTTCTCTGTTTTTTATCATGTATTCTATCCAGTTCCTGAATATTTTTATTGATATTTTCTTTTGGGTAGCCTCTTTGGATAAATTTATTGCCCATAGATTTTAATCTTTCTGGCAATATTTTCTGATCTCTGACTATTCTTTTGGTATGCAAAAGTTGGTTCCTTGGTATAGATTTAAAAACAGTGTCAGGATGAAAACTTTCGTATCACAATAAGGTATTTCTATCCGTTGGCTTTACATATAAATCTGTACTTAGTGTGTTTCCATATCTATATACAGTTGCGTCCAAAAAGTTAATCTGTTGGGTAGAATAGGTAAGGGTAAATCTTAGGCCTGTCATAGAGGCATTAATATCCTCAACAAACTGTATCAGGGACTTCAATGAGCCCCCCCCCCATATGCCAAAAATATCATCTATATATCTTAACCACAGCTTACAATAGCTGATGAATGGCTGATTACTGTAGACAAATTTGTTCTCAAAGCCACTCATGAACAAATTGGCATATGAGGGGGCTACATTGGAGCCCATAGCTGTTCCCCACTTTTGCATATAATAAGTGTCTTGGAAAAGGAAGTAATTGCAATACAGGACAAGTCTCAACATATCGTCAAATAATCAATCTGAGATATATTATATGAACCACTGTCACTCAAGAAACTTTTAACGGTCAATAGACCTGCCTCATGGGGAATAGAGGTATATAGATTTACCACATACAATGAGAAAATTAACCAAGTATCCTCTACTTCAATCCCCGTGAGTTTTGTAAGGAAATCATTTGTATCCTTAATAAAGGATTTTTGTTGTTTAACAAATGGAAAAAGGACTTTGTCCAAAAAAATGGAAACATTGGAAAATATAGAATCTGTACAGGCCACAATAGGGTGTCCTGGTGGGTGTAATAAACTTTTATGAACTTTGGGCAGTGTGTAAAAAGTTGGTGTTATATGGTATTTGTTATACAGAAAATCATAAACCTGTTTAGAAATAATATTGTGGGTCAAAGCTCTATCCAATATACCCTTAAGCTCTTTTTGTATTTCTTTTAAGGGATTATGATCCAATATTTCATATACCCCTCCATCTGATAGCTGTTGTAAAATTTCCTGTACATAATAGTCAGTGTCTAGCACTATTATTGCTCCGCCCTATTTTTGTTGTTTTTCAAAGTAGATATAGCCTCCCATTCCCCTTTAGTGAGGTTTTGTTGTTTTGTGTAAGGATTTAGTCTAGTTTTTTTCATTAAATTGGCAACATCTTGTTGAACAAATTTAACAAATGTTTCTACACCTGAGTTGCTTGTTGAAGGTACATATGAAGATTTTTTATGCAAGTTTAACATTTTCAGATTCAAACATTCATTCTGCATATCGTCTTCCTTTATTGCATTAATTTCACTTACATTGGCTATATTTTTAACACCATACATTGATTTTAACCTTAGCAGCCTAAAGAATTTGTACAGATCTTTATCTATTTCAAACTCATCACAATCTTTCACAGGGCAGTATGAAAGGCCTTTCATTAATATACTATGTTCATTATCTGTAAGCTTATATTTAGAAATATTAATAACTAAATTTGTTTCAGCATTTGCCTGTGAACTGGCGTTAGATATTACAGGTTTAAACTCAGACAGTGTACTATCTGTTATGCAACACTCTAAGGGGTTAACTACGGGCAGTTCATTTCCCTCAATTGAATTTTTAGATGGCACTGAAGTACTGGCAGTATTGGACAGTTCATTTCCCCTTATTGAATGTTCATAGGGCATTAAGATATTGGTAACAGGCAGTTTGTTTACTAATATTACATTAGGCAATAGGGGGTTAACAACCGGCAACTCATTTACCTCTATGGTTGTTTTCTCATACCCCTGCGGTATCTGGCTCCTCTCCGTGATCGCTGTGGCTGCCCTTGCTGGTTCAAGGAACTCCGTGTTTGCATCCTGTACTCCCTTTGATCGGCGGTGCTTCCGCCCTCCCCTCTGGTGTCGCCTTCTGAGCCTGTGTCTAAAAAACTCTCGCCGGATGATGAGCTGTCTGCCTTGTCTTGTCCTGCTGCGGTTCTCTGCTGTCTCCTCCAGCGTGGGCCCTCACGTGATCGTGACGTCTGGTCATGTGACCACTGATACACTTGATTGTTTGCGTAATCTATTTCATCTCAATGCATCTACTTCTTCCTTAAGAGTCTTCAACATATCCAGGGTAAGTTTTGTTTCCATTGTTCTTTCCACATCTGATACGGTTTACTTCTGTTTTTCAATTTCCAGCTGTAAACAGTCCCTGATACAGTTTGTTGAGGATATTAATGCCTCTATGACAGGCCTAAGATTTACCCTTACCTATTCTACCCAACAGATTAACTTTTTGGACACAACTGTATATAGATATGGAAACACACTAAGTACAGATTTATATGTAAAGCCAACGGATAGAAATACCTTATTGCGATATGAAAGTTTTCATCCTGACACTGTTTTTAAATCTATATCAAGGAGCCAACTTTTGCATACCAAAAGAATAGTCAGAGATCAGAAAATATTGCCAGAAAGATTAAAATCTATGGGCAATAAATTTATCCAAAGAGGCTACCCAAAAGAAAATATCAATAAAAATATTCAGGAACTGGATAGAATACATGATAAAAAACAAACAGAGAAAGGAACAGATAGATTGGTGCTTTCGATGGAATACAGTGACAAGAGTAATGACATCTTTAAAATAGTGAGGAAGTATTGGCACCTTTTGTCAAAATATAACCCAGAGATTGAATCCCCATGCCATCGTATAGAAGGGTAAAAAATCTTAGGGACCACATAGTAAAAGCTGATGTAGGTACAACCAAAACCTCTGACATAAATTATTTGACTACTCCAAATAAAGGCTGTTACCGCTGTCTACATTGTGCTCAATTTAATTCAGTCATAAAAGGGAAATTTTTAGCACAAAATGACAAAAGACAGCAATACACAATTAATGGGCTATATACATGCGAAACCAACTATGCAATTTACCTACTTAAATGCCCATGTGGCCTTTGCTATATTGGCGAGACCACCCAAGCCGCCAGGGATAGGTTTAGTCAACACAAAGCATCTATTAAATCAAAGGACATGTCACTTCCAGTATCTGCACATTTTACCAATATGGGTCATACAGTAAGTCAGCTTTGCTTTCAAGTAATTGACCATATCCCCCACCACAGAAGAGGGGGTAATAGGGAATTAAAATTAAAACAGAAAGAAGTATGGTGGATTAAACGCCTAAATACACTACATCCATATGGTCTGAATAGAGATTATGATTTGTATTTGTTTTTATAATGGTTTTAAATGATGGAATATATTCTGGTACCACTAGAGGTCACTGTGTTGATGAAATTTATAAACCTGGATAGGTATGGGTTAAATCAATTAACATTGAGAGTTGAAGCCTGATTGGTTCAGATACCCTTTTTAAAGTCTGTTTGTTTGCTTTTAACTTATGCATGATTAAGGACCATGTAGGTCCGAAACGTCGCTTTTTAATGGTTGCTATACCTCAAATAAAGATTTTTCACCTATAAAAGAAGATTTTTTGTACTGTGGTGCTGTTACCTTGTTTTCTACATGGACTGTATATGCTGGAGTTGGCTGATACTCCTTGGTAACGAGCACACAGGTTGGAGAGAAATTTTACAAAACCTATGGTGCTGGACTCAACTCACTTACCTTTTTATATATATATATATATATATATATATATATATATATACACAGTATATATATATGTATGTGTGCAGTGTTTTTAACTTATGTTTAATTACAAAACATAATTTAATGTAAGGAAAAAACCTCAATTTCTTGAGCAGAGCTTTAGCACAACAGCTATTTTAGCAATAGCTATAAAGAGTGTTTCTGCATGCCACCATTAAAGTCTATTATGTGAGGAATTTGACATCCAGATGCTGGCACACCCTAAACTTTCACTCAAACGCTAACATATTACTTTCGACTTATAATATAAAGGCAAAAATAAAAGTTTATTTATTTAACTCGAGCATTTTCAATGCACAATAGTGCTAATATTTTTGCACTCCACTTGTAATTTTCTAGCCATTAGTTTGCACATTATTGGTGTTTCAATATCTGTTTTTCAAAGAATATAAACAAAAACATTAGAATATTTTGTATACTTTTCTTTGGAGTTAATTTTGTTATACAGTTGCATGGAATGCGAAATATAGATAATATAGGAAGCCATTTATTGAAGCCTGCATGGACAAGGTTCGCCACCGGGACATTTAACATTTAAATTGCTTGTGCAGCCATGCCCCATGCTCTCATTCAGCCAATCACATCAGAGCAGGGCTTGTCAATCATCCCGATCGGTCTGATAGGAAAGTAAATTAATCTGTAAAGCAAATTAAAAATATATTTATCCCTGTGGACATGGCAGCCATTGAGGAACTTCCTGCTCATTCAGTCATCTATTTATTTCACAGAATCCCAGCCACTAATTTGTGGGTTTCATCATGTTCTTGACCAAAAGATGTAAATAACTCTACATCCTCATTAATCAAGTTTACTCCATAAATAAAGATTGATTGTTATACGTTTCATGAGATCACACCATGGTTTTGTCACTATATTCATGGATTAATTTAGTCAAAATACATTTGATTTTCTTACACAGGCACAATGGTGTAATTTAGTTCTGGTTTTAGGAACACTATTAGAAATAAGTTCCACAGAAGGCTTTTAGTATTATTATGTTTTGTTCTAGTTGGGTAACTATAGTTCTTTGTGGGTTGTTTTGACATTTGTAGGCACATTCTAGACTAAAGTACTCTCCTTGTTATAATTCAGACTTTTATGTTACAAATCATGCTTTCTGTTTTGCTCACTAACCACTTCATATGTGAACAGAATCTAATAATATTTCATTTTAAATGGACCATAGACTAAAATAGGCAACAGTCATAAACATTGTCTTGCTTTTGTGCATGTCAATTTCTTTCATGACATTTTCTCATTGTTTTCTTTTAAGTTTGGTGCATTGAGCTTAAAGTTTCTCACATTTTTATATATTACATTTTTGATGGATTTTTGGTGGCGTTTTCCTTGTTAATTTATAAGCTGCTATGATTATGCAATCCTGTCTTCCTTGGCATTTACTTTATTTTTTTCTATAGCACTGCATGTCAAACCTTTCCTCAAGCCTCCCAAACAGGCCAGATTTTCAGGATTACCTTAGGTGAGAGCAAGTAAAATAACCATGTTTACTAATCAGCTAATTATTTCCCATGTGCTCTAGTTCAGATATCCTCAAAATCTGGCCTTTAGGGAGCAATGAGGACAGGTTTGAAAACCAGTGTTCCAGATCTTACTTTTCACCTTATTTGAAAGACACTGAGCATGCACATGGGTTTTATTATTATTATTATTAATAAACTTTATGTATAAAGCGCCAATAAATTACACAGCGCTGTCCATGGTTACAAAAGATAAAAGTACTACGAGTTTTCATAACCACACAACAATAAAAATAATTAATACAATTCTTCTGTGAAAGAAATATACATTTTACATATTAATAATTAATAATCACTTATTACATGAGTTTTCTTTTGTATTTACAACATGGATCTATAATAAAAGTAAAGATAATATTTTAAGGTTTAATCATCTGCATAAGTTTAATTTCTAAATTACTCTACATGCATAGGAATTATTAGACGTTCCAATGGCATTTCCAGTTATCTTACGTATGCATAATTACATTTTATAATATGTGTTTCTTTAATTTTAATACAAGTGTTTAGAAGGGAAAGGCATATGATAAAAAAATATATGTTTCATGTTTTAGTCCAGTTATATTGGATGACACAGCAACACAAAATAAAGGAACTACCAAACAAACTTAGCCGGCTCAGCTGCCTCCACTTTTCTTAAATTAAATGCAATAGGTTTCAGCTTTCTTATTTTTTTTTTCTTTGAGTTTACCTGTTTTATACAGAAACAGAGGGAGCTGTAACATTTATAAAAGTTTGGTTGTAAAAATGCAACCAATGGTTCTTCTGGCTTATACTGTCCTATTAATATTACCCTGTTGCTTAGACCAATAACACAGTGCAATACTGTTCCAAGTATACAAGAATGAAGAATTGAGTCAACATAGAATTGTAAAGTTAAACTCATAGAAAATGTAGGTTTTGTATGACTTTTTATAACATTATTGCTTTTATCAGCAGCATCCATCGTGCTTTCAAAATAATTGAAAAACATTATGGGCCAGATTATAAATTGAGTGTTAATTAACGCTACCGCTTGAGCGTTTATTGTGCTAGAAGTAAAATATATATCTTTACATATATTTATATATATATATATATATATATATATATATATATATATATATATATATATATATATATATATATATATATATATATATATATATATATATATATAAATACATAGAACATATTCCCCTATGTGCAGAACATTGGAATGTGAAATATTTACAGTAAATACACACAAAACTTTAGCCTTTTTCTAACACCTGAGACCTCATATCTTTTGAGCCTTTATAACTTTTTTGTGCAATATTTTTTTTAAATAATTTTTATTAGATGGTGTTATTATGAGTAATATTATGTAATATATTTTTGATGTGTTTTGTGTAACTTTTTTGTTTTGCAAAACAGTTAACCAGAGCTCTAAATTTGCGGTAATCATTCTACCCTATGAATATAAGAAAAACATTCAGCTTAACAAATATAAATGCTTTGTATCTTAGAGAGTTACCTACAGACTGAAAAGCAGGAAAGCTTTTTTGTATTCTCGCCTTACATTATGAAAAAACTTCAAGCACGCTCAGCTCATCCTTTTGAACCTAGGGGATAAGTTTACAAGCACCGTGACAGCAAAGAAATAGGATCAACTTTCATGCTACTTGTAAATCTACATTTGTGATATACCTATTGGAATGCAAGTATGCAAGTTTTGTTCCAACCAGTATGTTGGTCAAACCTCAGTCTGAATTCTCGCATGTGTAAACCTCTCAGAGATGTGAAAAATTATAATAGATTATATATTCACAAATATAGCACTTTTTTTCTGTTAGGGTCATTGAAATGGTAAAAGTAGCACCTAGGGGTGGAGATAAGTATCATATTTTAAATAAAAAGAAGTTACTCTGGATTTATAAACTACAGACCAGACCAACTGGTCTTAATCTAGAATGGGAGTTATCATATTTAAATGATCAGTAATATTATATCCCATCCCTTCCACTGATCTGGTTTGGCAATTTTAATTTTTTTGTCTTTTAAAGTTGCCCCCTTTTCCCTAATTGCTTTATTTAAATGTAAGGTGTTCAAAAATAATTTTGTAAATAATATTTCTAATGCTATTTTTCAGTTAAGAGAATGGATGTATTGTTTTTATGTAATAAGATTATATAATAAGATTGTTTCCAGTCACTGATGGGTTAACTGGAGGACTAAAAAAAGAGTCTTTTTATTGGATAGAAACTAAATTATGCATTTTTTGTGATTTGATCCTTGTGCTTTTTAAATTTATTGTTATTCATTGTCATTTATCTATGACTAAGCCCCTGTGCCAGTGCAAAACACATCACATGGGCCCCCTCTTGTGATGTATATTTTTTAATGGTCTAAATAAAGACTGGCTTTTAATGTTTTATCACTCACATGTGCTGCTGTTTTTTCATGATACTGAGGTTATACGGCTTTTTCCGCCTTACAGTATTGCACCTTAGAGGAGGTCAGACTTTAGCTGCCTTTTCTCTTCTGGGTCATTGATTCGACCGAAGCAGTCGCCTAGAGCAGATATAATATGGAGTAATAAAGACCAGGGGATAGGCTGAAATGCAGGATGGTGAATTACTCAATGGAATATTATGGAAATTTAGTGACAAAATGCTTACCAGTATAGGTGATTAGAGGAAATGAAATGGCGATAGAGTAAGATGGCAGCATGTTTTGTACTAAAAGTAGATATAATATGCTGAGATGTTAGGATGGAGATAGCTTTTAAATAAAAATATAGAATGGGATTTATTAATGTGATGCTATGGCTAAATTTAATGTGGAACCGTAAAAAGATAATAGAGTAGATATAAAGTGACATGAAACCCAAAAAATGTCTTTAATGATTCAGACAGAGCATGGGATTTTAAACAACTTTCAATTTTACTTCATTATTTTGTTATTCTTAGTAGAAAAGCATACCCAGGTAGGCTCAGAAGCAGCAGTGCATTACTGGGTAAGTACTAGCTGCTGATAGATGGTTGCACACAAATGCCTCTTGTCATCGGTTCACAAGATAGGTTCAGCTAACTCCTAGTAATGCATAGCTGCTGCTTCAACAAAAGGTACATAGAGAATGAAGCAAATTTGATAATAGAAGTAAATTGGAAAGTTGTTTAAAAGTACACGCTCTATCCAAAAAACCAAAAACAACGTATAGGTTTCATGTCCCTTTACAAAAACTTACTTTTCAAAATGAGTTGCTAAATGTTAATGTGACATCCAATAGTCTAGCTAACAAGGCTAGAAAAATAAAATATTGTATTTATTTAGAATGTAATGTTACATTATATATATACTAGTCCTAAAGCCCGTTTACACGGGCCATTTTTTGCAGTACATCGGTCCCACCCCTTGCGCTCTCTCCCTCCCCCTCTCTTTTGCTCTCTCTCTCTCCCCCTCTCTATTGAGCTCTCTCCCCCCTCTCTTTTGAGCTCTCTCCCCATCTCTTTTGAGCTCTCTCTCTCCCCCTCTCTTTTGCACTCTCTCTCTTCCCATCTCTTTTGCGCTCTATCTCTCCCCCTCTCTTTTGCACTCTCTCTCTCTCCCCCCTCTCTGTTTCGCTCTCTCTCTCCCCCCTCTCTTTTGCGCTCTCTCCCCCCTCTCTTTTGAGCTCTCTCCCCATCTCTTTTGAGCTCTCTCTCTCCCCCTCTCTTTTGCACTCTCTCTCTCCCCATCTCTTTTGCGCTCTATCTCTCCCCCTCTCTTTTGCACTCTCTCTCTCTCCCCCCTCTCTTTTTCGCTCTCTCTCTCCCCCCTCTCTTTTGCGCTCTCTCTCTCCCCCTCTCTTTGCGCTCTCTCTCCCCCATCTCTTTTGCGCTCTCTCCCTCCTTTATTTTGCGCTCTCTCCCCCCTCTCATTTGCACTCTCTCTCCCCCTCTCTTTTGCTCTCTCTCTCTGCCCTCTCTTTTGCTCTCTCTCTCCATCCCTCTCTTTTGCTCTCTTTCTCCCCTCTCTATTGCTCTCTCTTCCCCCTCTCTTTTGCTTTCTCTCCCCCCTCTTTTGCTCTCTCTCTCTCCCCCTCTCTCTCTCCCCCCCCCTCTCTCTCTCCCCCCTCTCTCTCTCTTTCTCCCCTCTCTCTCTCTCCCCCCCCTCTCTCTCTCCCCCCTCTCTCTCTCCCCCCTCACCCCCTCTCTCTCCCCTCTCTCTCTCCCCCTCTCTCCCCCCTCTCTCTCTCTCATCCCCCCTCTCTCTCTCCCCCCTCTCTCTCACCCCTCTCTCTCTCACCCCCTCTCTCTCTCTGCCCTCTCTCTCTCCCCCCTCTCCCTCTCCCCCTCTCTCTCTCCCCCTCTCTCTTTCCCCCCTCCCCCTCTCTCTCTCCCCCCTCCCCCCACTCTCTCTCCCCCCTCTCTCCCCCTCTCTCTCTCTCTCTCTCCCCCCTCTCTCCCCCTCTCTCTCCCTCCCCTCTCTCCCCCCTCTCTCTCTCCCCCTCTCTTGTTCTTTCCACTCTTTTATCCTATATTTAGCTCTTTCTCATCTCTTTTGTTCTCTCCCCTCTTTCTATCTCTCCCCCTCTCTATCTCTCTCCCCTCTATCTCGCGTGCGCAACCGCACCCGGCCCCGCCCCTTCACACCTGCCACGCTCATTCACGCCCGACCACGCCCGCGCTAATGCCCGGTCACGCCCACTTCTGCTAGCACCGCAGATCAGGTAGGGACTCTAAGTCCAGGTGTGTTTGTCCTTGTGCTGTCTACTGCGCATGACAGCTTCGGACAAACACACTTGGCCTTTTATAGTATAGGATATATATATATATATATATATATATATATATATATATACACATATATACTGTATATAGTATTACATTTACTATAGTAAATAACGTGAATTAAAATTTTACTTATTTAAAAGCACATTCCCCCAATCTCTATACAAAAAGTACAAAATAAAAAGTCTAAAGTGAATAAAACGCTCATGACATTAAAATAAATTACTCAATGTAATCATCATTTGTTGTGCTCTATTGATAATATTTATATTCGAAAATAAATATACAGTAAATAGGTACAATTGAAATTCATAGGGGCCGTTTTATTAACCCCTGTATTGTGCCTAATGCACCTGTTTCAGGAGTTAAAGGGACACTAAAGTCAAAATTAAACTTTCATTATTCAGATAAAGTATGCAATTTTAAACAACTTTCCAATTTACTTCTATTAAAAAAAGTGCAGTCTTTTTATATTTAAACTTTTTGAGTCACCAGCTCCTACTGAGCATGTGCAAGAATTCACAGAATAAGCATATATGCATTTTTGATTGGTTGATGGCTGTCACAAGGTATGTGTATGCATTTTTGATTGGCTAATGACTGTCACATGGTACAGGGGGAGTGGAAATAGACATAACTTTTAAAATTGTAAAAATAAAATCTACTATTCATTTGAAGTTCAGACTAAGGGGCCGATTTATTAAGCTCTGTATAACTTGTCCGCCTGTTTTGAGGCCGCAGACAGAAATCAACCCGACTGAATACGATCGGGCTGATTGATACCCCCTGCTAGCGGCGATTGTCCGCGAATGTGCAGGCGGCAGCATTGCACAAGCAGTTTACCAGAACTGCTTGTGCAATGATAAATGCGGACAGCGTATTTATTGATGACTTGCAGACATGATTCGCTAATTTGGCCCCATATTCTTTGTTGTTATAAAATGATTGTGGAGTATCAGTAAGTTGGCTAAACATTCCTTGAACATGCATATACATATAGTGAGAGCAGCCCATAGAGGGTAAAGTAAAAAAATGTTTTTATTTTTTTTAGACTGAGTTTAAACTCTGCTGTCACTCTGAGGTTCAGGTCATTCTCTTGATGAATCTTGGAGTATTAGCCAATCACCTCTTCAGATGGATATATTATAGTGATAGCTATAGAAAGAAGACAAATGAAGTACTACAACTACATGAGATTGTCAAAATGAGTGCTATATAGTGATACTAAAAGTATATTGTATGACCATGCCATAGCAAATATAACAAGCTCTATTGCAGTTAAAGGACCACTAAAGTCAATATTAATCTTTTATAATTCAGATAGAGCACACAATTTTAAACAACTTTCAAATTGACATCCATTATCTAAATATGCACATTCCTTTTATATGAGCGCATTCTGAGGCACCAGGTCCTATTGAGCATGTGGAAGATTCAAAGACCGCTGCTCCATTACTTGTCCACCTGCTCTGAGGCTGCGGACATCAATCCGCCCGATCGTATAAAATCGGGCTGATTAACACCCCCTGCTAGTGGCCAATTGGCTACAAATCTGCAGGGGACAGCATTGCACAAGCAGCTCACAACAACTGACGCTGTCGGCATGTATCGATGTGCGGCGGACATGATACGCTACATCGCATCATATACGCTCGCACTTACATAAATCGGCCCCTAAGTGTTTTTGCATTGTCTATATATGATGCATGTATTGATTATGGTATATTTAGAGGTTCTTTAAATCTATTTGGTCAAATTATCATAGAAGGGATATTTGATGAAAATGCAGGATACCTGGTTGCAAGTCCAGCCCCTGCATACAGGACTGGTCATTTTTTTAATGATAATAAAATAAACCTCTGCTTGATGGAAGTGAATTGTATTAAAATATATACATTAAAAGCCTAACACATATATCAAATCTATATATTTAAGCTATAATGTTGATTTTTCTTTAAAACATTATTAGTTTAATTGTTTTTAGCTTATGTAGTCTAATTGCAATGTTTTTTATTTATATTGTTAACTGCTTTATGTATTAGCTTGCAAGTTTATAAAAGCTCCGATCAGTTTGGTTGGTGATCTATGGCTATAAGGCAAACATATTACATACTCTAATTGACAGTGTTATTCAAGTGCTTAGATTGGATGTCATTGGTAATGTCTAATGCCACCTGAATATTCATAATGACATATTTATGTCATATCCAGTGGCGTAGCGTGGCTTCTCAGCGCCCAGGGCAAGGCAAGAATTGCGCCCCCCTAATCCATTAGCACTGACTGAGTCTTTTCCACCAGTACAGTAGGGATTGGCAAATTTGCTTTGAATCTAGGAGACAGCTCAACAACTTAGGAGACAGGTTTTTGTTTTAAAACAAACAAAGCTTTATTTTAACAACAAAAATATATAATATATATATATATATATATATATATATATATATATATATATATATATATATATATATATATATATATATAGATAGATATATAGAATTCTAAACTCTACATTCATCCTTAAAAATTAGGATTCAATATGGTTGCAGGCAGCCATTACTTTATTATATACATTAAGTAAGTACATTATATAAAACTTAACAATTACATTTTTATGGTTTAATATTTAAACATGGGATTTCATTTTTAAAATACATCTGAGCCAGCATGCCAGAGTGTGAGAGTGATCTATGCTTCTTTAAAGTGAAAGCCAGTTATTATTATTTTTAAATTCATTTTTAACCTGGGTAAAACATACAAGATGTAGATCATCTACATCTTGTAAGTTTTATTTTACCCAGGTTAAAAATGAATTTGAAATAAAATAACCAGCTTTTACTTTAAAGCAGCATAGATCACTCTCACACTCTGGCATGCTGGCTGCCTCAGACTCTGGGTCCTTTGGAAGTTGGAATTTGGCTGGCTGGCTCAGAGTGACTCTGGGTCCTTTGGAACTTGGCTGGCTGGCTGGCCCTGCGACGTCACCTGGGTAACGATAGAGGCTAAGCTGCATTTTGCGTGTGCTGCCATTTCCAATCCCTATTACCCAGGGCCCAGGCAAAAACAGGGGCTATAATAATTTAATTATAATTCTGGCTGGCAGTGGCACTGGTGGTCTGGTTCTGATACGGACCCGGTGATGAGTTTGGTAATTTTTGTTGACACTACTTACCTTATCATTGCGGGCGTAGCGTGCTAGTCAGTCTGACTCCACTCTGGCTCTGCTGCTCTGACTTCTTCCTCCCTCCTGACATGCGCGCTGGGAGTGGGAGTGGACCGTGCAAACTAGTGGCGTAAACACTAGTCTAGCAGCAGGTAACGGTTGGATAGGATTACACTCATAGAATTATGATAATTAAATCATTACACAGCACGTCTTGACTTCAGAGTAGTAGACAGTTCACTTGAGAGACAGAACGGCTGGGCGCAGGCGCCTGTCAGATTTTTTAGCCTCCCTGTAGCGCCGCTGGGAGTGGGACTGTGACTGTGACTGTCTACTGTCTTGAGATGGTGGGGACTGGGGAAGCTGGGAGCCAAGCATTTTGCGCCCCTCAGAATTTTGCGCCCGGGGCAACCGCCCCTGTGGCCCCCCCCACGCTACGCCACTGGTCATATCCATTCTCACCACACTCAGAATCCACTGGTGATATAATTTGTTTTGTCTCATATACAAAGTTAACTGTCTTGAAATTACACTTACACATCATTGTTCAAGGAAAGCTGTCATCTTAATTATTATTTGTTTTTGTTAACAGTAAGTTTTAAAGTATTATGGGTAAAAGATCATTCATAAAAGTTGAATGACATGAACAAGCTCATCAAAACAAACATTAATTTTACTTGTTTGAAGCCCATGGAATGCATTCTATTGAATGATTGAGGGTTTTGTAAAAAAAGTAAATATTTTCTAAAGCCAATGCTACTAAAGAATTTCTGTAAGGGGGTTTACGTAGTGTGTAGTATAATTTAAAGCATAACTATTAAAGTGTGTAAGTCAATATAGCACTTCATTTGTGTAAAATTGTTGTGGTGATTACATTTCTCTGGATTAAAGAGACACTAAAGTAAAAATTAAACTTTCATGATTCAATAGAGCATGCAGTATTAAGTGTTTCCAATTCACTGGCGTTATCAAATTGGATACAGTTTTTTATATGCACACATTCTGAATCACCAGCTGAGCATGCACAAGAGTTCACAGTTTATAAGTATATATACATCATCTGATGGCTGTCACATGCTACAGGGGATAGAAAATTGAATTTAGTACATTTTTACATTTGTCAGATAAAAATCGACTGCTCATTTGAAATTCAGAGTAAGTGTTATTGCATTGCCTTTTCAATATGTAATTTTACTGTATTTTTTGGTCCATTAAGGAGTTTGAGCAATTGTAAACAGTTTAGAAATGAAACAAAAAATATCAAGCAAAAGTATTTAGTTAGGACATATATCTTACAAGTCATGCCACTTTACTATCAAGTTTCAGTGAAAAAATTACTGTGTAATGAACTATTTATTACCAAAAATGATGTGTAAGCGGAGATAATTATTTCCCTGGTTATGGAATAATAATCTTTAGTTTGCCACTGTTTATTAATCAAACATGGAAACAAAATTATAATTTTTTCTGTTGAAAATTTTCAGAATAAACTTCTTTTATGCAAAGAAAAAAATAGGAAAATAAAAAACTGCACCAATCCCATACTTAAAGGGACAGCTGATAAAACAGATTTCAACATTTTAGCCAGGAAAGTATTATTTGTTTATTCATATTTGTCTCTGAAAAGGATTAATTAGGTGAGATCTAACCTACCTCACTACTGTACTTATTAGTAGTAGAGACAACTAAATATATGAGTGCACAGTATAACTCATTTTAACTTTATCTCTCATTGAATTGTATTAGAGTAGTAGAGTAGGACTTATTTATGCCTTGACATAGACAGGACAAAATATGGTGCTTAAAAGAACATGAAAATCAAAATGTCATGATTTAGATAGAGCATGCAATGTTAAACATTTTCCAGTTTTCTTCTATCAAATTAGCTTTCTTCCTTTGGTATCCTTTGTTGAAAACCATACCTTGGTAGACTCAGGAGCACAATGGACTACTGGGAGCTAGCTGCTGATTGGTGGCTGCACATATATGATTCTTGTCATTGGCTCACACAATGTGTTCAGCTATCTGCAAGAAGTGCATAGCTGCTCCTCCATCAAAGGTTCTTAAGAAAATGAAGACCATTTGATAATTGAAGTACATTGGATAGTTGCTTAAACGTATATGTACTATCTGAATCGTGAAAGAAAAAATTGGAGTTTCAAATCTATTTAAAATTCCCCTTTTTATATAAGTTTAGGTTATAGTTATTTTTTTTTCTTTCTAACATTTCCTTTATACCTGGCAAGGAATCAGTGTTTTCATTGTATACTGAAATTTTAAGAACGCAAGAAATGCCATTCAAAGGAGACCTAAATTAGTATTCAAGACGTCAAAATTACTGAATTTTACGGGGGCGGAGCTACGCCGTGCTGGTGCATGGACGCACAGTAACGGAGCTCCGGAGCTGTTTGGGGCCTTTGGGCAACTAGAATGGCATTTCAGCTATCAACTACCACTTTTATTTTGCCTTAACCAGTGCCTTACTATCCTGGCACATCGCTCACTATGCGGATCTAGAAGGAAAGCTCTAGGCGGAGATTTCCCGAAGTCACTAACACAGAAGTTACGGCCGCCATCTTGCCATCACACAGACCCATCTCGCAGAGCCTCAGTCAGCGAAACTCATCGCCTTCTCTGTTAGACCTGAAAGACTTTTCTTCAGACCCCACACAGGATCCGATCTTCACAGAATACCAGGCGGTCCCGGAGGCTTACCTGCTATCTCCTCCGCAAGCAGCCATACTCGCAACGGCCTCCCACGTGGCACCAGGTATCAAACAAAAGTGAACCCAGCCTGAGCCCTGTGTTATCCCTGGGGACAGACCCTACTCTCCTAAACCCCTTTCTCACCGGGGACAATCTTATCTCACCCACACATACAACGTTTACATAACGTTTTAAAATGGATCTGTTTCCTTTTTCATTATCCCAGTGTGGCCAGCATACTTTGACTCTCTCTGGGGACACGCCACATCCTATTGCTACCAAGACCATCTATATACCTGTGAAACATTACGGCACCACATTTGACTATTACACATGTTCTAGCCTTTGTTTATTGGGTCCCTGCGTCAGACCTTTGCTTACACTAAACGGGCCTGTGCCGCGGCCTGCGGCCCACCTGACACCCTAACACAAAGGGCTGCTCCTATTTGCAGACAGCGGGTACTAGAGATTGCTGATTAAAAAGGCACCTACTGGTGAGGCCACACTATCCCCATATACCTAACATCTAAACCGTGCTCTGTTGTTCTGTGTGGGAGCTACCAGGAAAACGCTCTCTCATCCCAAGCCTATACTACTATAGACTCTCCATCATTACAATAACCTCTCTCGATATGGCAAGCAGGAAAGGGAGTAAATCTGATAAACCTATAAAACCACTACCTCTGGGCCCCTCAGTAACATCGTATTTCCACCCTCATGAGGCTGTGACTATGGACAATACACAATCTCCAGAGCCACCCTCCACCAACCTTAATCCCACCTCATCCCAAGACTCTCTGCAATCTATTCAATCCCAGATAGCGGGACTCCCCTCTAAATCTGACATAGAGTCCTTGAAAAAATTTATTAAGGATGAGATTAAGGATCTTAAAAAAGACCTTAATGAATTAGGCTCCAGAATGGAATTTCTAGAAGATGGACAGGATCATCTAAACAACATGGTCAGCACCAACACTCAACAATTATCACTGCATGACTCCATGATCCAGAACCTAAACGACAAAATTGAAGACCTCGAAAATCGAGGAAGAAGGAATAACCTACGTCTGAGAGGGATCCCAGAGGATATTTCTGCTGAACAACTCAGGGCCTACGTTACAGAGTTTTTTCATTTCCTCTTGCCACAAACTCCACCACCCCAGAATGAGGAAATTGAGAGAGTCCACAGGGCTCTTAGACCCCCAGCTAAACCTCCCGCCCCACCCAGGGATGTTATCCTCCGATTCCTTAAATACACCACGAAAGAAGAGATCTGGCAATCCGCCAGAACCAGACGGTCCATTCAATTCCATAATCACTCCCTGCAGGTATACCAAGATCTTTGCCCACAGACGATCCAACGCAGGAGAGAAGTCCGCTTTATCACCAAAACATTGCAAGAAAACAA
This sequence comes from Bombina bombina, assembly GCF_027579735.1. NCBI lineage: Eukaryota > Metazoa > Chordata > Amphibia > Anura > Bombinatoridae > Bombina > Bombina bombina. The sequence continues at coordinate 1,014,045,165 of NC_069504.1, read as the reverse complement.
CATCAGGTACCGTTGGGGCTTTCCATTCAGCCTTGTCATCTCTCATAATGGTGGCCAAATTGTTTATAAAAACTTTTCGGATTTGGATCACATTTCCAAGAAACTCAACCTTACATTTGAACATCCTCCTGAGAAGATCATCAATGCCCCATGTCACCTGATGCAATCGGATGAAGAGACACCAAAAGAACAAAGACCTGGATGGTCCAGAGTGGAATCTAAGAGACGCAAAACAGGCTCAGCCTCCACATCCTCCGGATCCTGATCTGTCCACCTAATTTTGCACCACCGAAATCCTCCTATTTGCCCAATTCCCAGGTTCACCGAACCTTGGACACTCTCCTTGCCATGTAGCCTTTGAAGTGTTTTTTTTGAGTCCTCTCCTTTGAAGACAATCCGCAAGTAACTTTCACACTGGACTGGTACAGTATAGCCCCATTACACCAAGGCTTTTAGTTTATCTACCCTTCAGCCTTTCATCATATGCTGATTAGCCCATGTGTGTTATGTCTATGTTATAATATGCCATCAATTTATGACTACAAATCAAAGTTTCTCCCCTTAGGTTCCCTAACATCATTCCACCCCCCTGGATTATGTGTATAACACCCTCCCCAGGCCAGGAGGTTTACTGCTGTGGCCTGGATCAGGTTGTTTGTTTTTTCTTCTTGATGTTTATTCAGTTTACTTTTCCAAGATTTACTGTAAATGTTTATGTCTGTTTTTGCATGCCTTGTTCTAGAAGTATTATGTTCAATTCCACACGCATTCACTGTATTATTATGGGTCATTATGGTTGTGTCATTGTCACCTCTATCCAAGTTCCTACCAGATTCATCAGGGTGGTAGAGGTTCACACATATCATTTTGTTTTACAATGTAAACCTAACCCCTCTTTCACCACCTTCCCCTCCTTACGTCATCGGCTCCTTGTAGTCTTCCTATATTGCTTTTACGACAGACTTGTCCCCCTGGGCCCAATTCTCCTACTTTTGACTTCAGCACATATCTTTACTCATAGACATGGATAAGACCCCCAGATCCATTACCATCGTTTCCCACAATGTCAAGGGCCTTAGTATCCCCCAGAAAAGGTCAAGGGCTATGAGGGAATTTCAAAAACTCAAATATGATATCATCTTGCTCCAAGAAACCCACTTCAGGAAAGGTAGAGAACCCTTGCTATCCCTCAGGAAATATGGCCAGGTATATTTATCCTCAGACACGACAAAACATAACGGGGTGGACATATTGACAAGAAAACAAATCCCTTTTACCCCCTCCAATGTCTACAGGGATAGAGAAGGTAGATTGGTGATTATCACTGGTCGGCTCTTTAATAAGGTTGTCACCATAGCCAACATGTATGCCCCCAACTCCAACCCTACCAGGTTTTTCCATCAGTCCTGTAACATCATATCAGAACTATCCAGAGGCACCTTGATAGTGGGAGGTGATTTTAATGTAGCTTTTGACCCTGGTCTTGATTGCTCGTCTGGCCTCTCATCAATCCCCCAGAAAACCCTAAAATCCGTGAAGTCCTCCCTGTCAAAACTTAACTTACATGATGCGTGGAGGATCTACCATCCCCAAGAAAAGGATTTCTCATTTTATTCATACCCCCATCAAAGCTACTCACGTATCGACTATATAATGATTGACATCTCTAGTTTGGCATTAGTGCAATCTACTAAAATCTCCCCTATAACTTGGTCCGATCATGCTATGATTAGCTGCACATTGTCATGGCCCACCTCCCAGAGACAAGACCGCACTTGGAAAATAGATGAGTCCCTATTGTCCGACCCTATGGCTAAATTACAAATACAAGATAAACTTGAAACCTATTTCAGATTAAATTCCACACCAGGGGTCTCCCCCTTACTATCTGGGAGGCACATAAGTGCGTCATCAGAGGTGACCTTATTGCGCTTAAAGCAGACAAAAAGAGACAACACTCACTAATTCTCAAGAATTTACTAGAGGAGCTGACAAAGCTTCAAGACTCCCATAAGAGACACCCCAAATCCCACTCCCTTCTCGAACATATCCAACATAAACAAAAACAGCTAGACCTTCTTTTGGGAGGTGAGGCTAAACGTAGGGCCCTCTTCCTTAGGAGGAGATTCTATGAGGGTGGGAATAAGCAAGGTAGAATGTTAGCGAGGCTCCTTCGTAATAAATCCACTAAGAAATATATCATGCACATAAAAGATTCTAGAGGACATACTTGGCACTCCACTTCTGATATTGCTGACAAATTTAGAGCCTACTATGAGGAGTTATACAATCTACACAGAGGGACTGAGACCCCTCCACAGGAAGCCATCATAGAGTATTTACAATCCATTGGTCTCCCCTCCCTTTCTACAGACCAAAAATCTGACCTAGACTCCCCTTTTACTTTGAAAGAACTACAGTCGGCCATTCGCTCCTTCCCTTCCAGTAAAGCTCCTGGCCCAGATGGATTTACACACTCATACTACTCTAAATTTATAGATATCCTGGCCCCTCCCCTTCTGGCTCACTTCTTAGATATTGACAACGATGCCTCCTTCCAACCCCTGTCCCTCCAGGCCCATATCTCTGTTATCCCAAAACCTAATAAGTCCCCTGACAGCATTTCCAACTATAGACCAATATCCCTATTGAATGCAGATATTAAAATCTATGCAAAATTGATAGCCACTAGATTAAACCACTATCTCCCAGATCTAATCCCCCAGGATCAGGTTGGCTTCATCCCCCACAGAGAGGCAAGAGACAATACTGTCCGTAACCTCTTCCTCCTTTGGCACACTAAAAAACAAAATCTCCCCTCAATATTTCTCTCCACCGACGCGGAGAAAGCTTTTGACCGTGTCGGTTGGCCGTTTCTCAGAGCCACCCTCCAATCCCTGGGCATTGGAGATTCTATGCTTCATAGAATCTTTGCCCTATACAACCGCCCAAGTGCCCGAATATCCGTCAACAATGCCCTCTCCTCCCCCTTCCAGATTTCAAACGGTACCAGACAAGTGTGCCCCTTGTCCCCCTTATTATTTGTTTGCCTCTTGGAAACATTTGCAACCAGAATTCGGCAGAATCCAAATATCCAGGGTATTACGATCAGAGATAAAACCTACAAACTTTCCCTGTTTGCGGATGATGTGCTATTCACCCTCACTAATCCTATAACATCCATCCCTGCCCTCCTAGAGGAACTTACACTCTTTAATAATCTGTCCAACTTCCTGATTAATCACTCCAAATCGGAATATATAGGTGTAGCCCTCCCACCTGTCCTTAGTCAACAACTTAGCTCGTCCTGTCCCTTCCGCCACTGCACAACTCACCTAAAATATTTAGGCACCTTCCTCACCGATGAGATAGACTCCATATACGACTTAAATTTCGCCCCTTTAAAGCTCTCCCTATAACGTGAACTATCATCCTGGCACTCCAGACACCTCTCCTGGATAGGTAGAATCAATGCCATAAAAATGACTGCCTTCCCCAAAATTCTTTATTTACTGCAAACCCTTCCTATTCCTCTCCCTCCCCGATTTCTCACCAACCTACAAAAATTATTTACTTCCTTCATCTGGGGGGGAAAACATTCAAGAATTAATGAGAAAGTCATGTTGAATCCCCGTATTCACGGCGGCCTGGGCGTTCCAGACTTAAGTCTATATAATCATGCCATTTTTATCCAGAGAATTCTAGACTGGAGACTCCACAGATCCCAGAAAAGATGGGTTGTTCTGGAGGAACTCATTAATACTGGGCTTAACTTACAGTCTTGTTGCTGGGACCCGGGTGGCGGGGTCGGGCTGGGGGGGATTGATAACCCAATTACCAGTGAGACCCTGACCCAATGGGAAAAGGTCAATAGACTCAACCCCTACCTCTCTTCTAGGCCTTCTCCGCTGACCTCCCTACTTTTTAATCATGAGTTTTCTCTGACAAATTGTGAAAGACTCTCAGTGACCCCCTTTCCCCCGGCAGATGTTTCCATACACCACATTTCTGAAAACGAACACCTTCTGTCACAAGCACAACTTATTGATTTAGGTTACACCTGGGCCCTAAACTGGTTCTCCTACAGGAGACTCCAGCATTACATTATGACTCACAACCACCACCTTAATATGCTGAGACCCCTGACCAACTTAGAAAAATTATTCTCTGCTACTTCTACACTCAGTCACACCCTTTCTAAAATATACTCCATTTTAACCTATCCCCCCCCAGGCAGCTTGCCTCCCTCCGTGGAATCCTGGGAGAGGGAGTTGGGGGTCATTATCCTCCCGCAGATGGCCTCCTCTATGTTTATTAATACTAAATCCTCCTCCTCATCTGCCGGCTTATTAGAACTGAATTATAAAGTACTTCATAATTGGTATCTCACGCCACGTAGACTGCATAAACTGTACCCCACGACCACTAACCGCTGTTGGCGTTGTGGACATGTAGGCAGTGGTATGGGTCACATGTGGTGGTGGTGCAATGCTATCAACTCCTTTTGGAGATCTATCATTGGGGAAATAGAGTCAGTTTTCCAAAAAGTACTACCCTGAGACCCATTACTATTTCTCTTAAATAAAAATATCAAGCTTCCCTCCAAATCACACATCACCCTGTTTCGCATCTTCACGAACAGTGCCAAATCCCTTATTGCTAAAAATTGGAAGTCCCCAGACCCACCACTCTTATACAATGGAGAGCTAAAGTTTCAGACCTTTTAGAACTAGAGGAATACAGGGCATACATACTAGACAACAGAGACCATTTTATAATCGCTCAAAACATGTGGGAACAGTACCTTAATCCCATTTTTGACACAACAGTTGCACACGATGACACGGCTCTACCACCCTCTAACAATCCATCTATTGAGACCTAACCATGATTTTACATTTTTTGACTCAGACACAATCTTAACCCCGACCCCAACAACTTTGTATGACCTTTGCTGATACAGATGTGAACTAATAACATCTATACCCTATTTTATTTAATCTTGTGTATACTTTTCCTCCCGCCCCTCTCCTTCCCCTCTCTATTTTCGTTTTTATCCATCTAACCCCCTCTCTTTTTTGCCAGCCTTACATGTATATTGGTTATTTGTATTCTGATATTGTACATGATCCAGACTGTTTGTACCAATTTTATATTGGCTGATTATGTTATGTATGTTTTTTCTAACTTCCTTAATAAAAAAGAACTTGGAATAAAATTACTGAATTTTACATTTCAAAAATTCTTTAAAAATCTGCTTGCATTGTATCAGTGTCAAGTAAAGAGGTGGGTAACACAGCACAATGGATTGGAATGCTTGAGAAAGCAAGTGGTTATTTACAAAGAACTATCAATCTGTATTTATCTAGCAAGCTTTACATTCTTTATTCTACGAGGACTTGTTGCTGGGTGAAGCAACACACACATTGGACACATTGGATACAGTACTGTTTCAATAATCATTTATTTAATTAAAGAGACAGTGTGCTATATAAAAAAAAGTCCTTCTAATCTTCTTTTTTTAGTGTTTCAATTCTTACATTTACATTTAAGTACCAACTGGGAGCATTATTTTATTTAAATCTTCTTGTTGACATGGTTTTTGTGTAACTAGAACTTAAGTTCAAAAATGTTTAGTATGGGTGGGGATACAATAGGCAAAAGCAGCTATTTCAAATGAGAAAATAAAGGTGAACAAGCTTTTTGTAAACAATTTAATACACTCTGGTGGGCAAAATTGATAACTGGAAACACATAAAAAGGCGTGAAAATGTTAGTCTACATGGTCCCATTAAACACTGATCTTTATATATCAAGCTGCTGATAAAGCCTGGGAGCTGTGGAGGCGCAGGTTTGACAAAGCAAGCTAAGAAGCAGTAGTCTTTAGATCTCTGCTTCCTATAATCTCTGCCACATCAGGTACGGTGGAATTAAACAATTCCAGACTAATTTGTCTAAGATGATTGACAAGTCTTACTGTTGTTTAATTGGTTGCACAAGAATAGAGGGTGTAACTAAAGAAGGAATTCCTTTTGCAATCTCAAATTCTGTCAGCCTATGCTACATCACTGGCTCTGAACACAGTAGGACAGTTTTCCTACTTGGAAACAGCGTGTTCATAAATGGGAGTCATTGGTCTTCATTTTTCAAGCAGCGATTGCTGCTTTGTTGACCCATTATTTCAAGCTCATCTGAAACGATAGTTAAGTAGTAGCGACCTTAAGATCTTCTCTGGATGATTGACAGTCCCATCTAACAGCTGATTGGCCAGCAGATAGCAGAAATTGACATTGCACAATCAATGTTGAATGCGGACAATGTATGAGGTAGTGAATCTTGTCTGCCCGACCAATAGTAAATGTAGCCCATTAACTCAATACTATAGGAAATATATAATACTCCCAATTTAGAGCATGGTTATTTGCTTCCCTCTTATATATGGACAAAATGTTATTAATTAATTAATGAATGAATGAATTAATTAATTAATCTATGGAATGAAATGAAACATTATAAACTGTATAACAGATGACATCACTAATCCTGTCTCTTGAATCACAACAGTTCTGGAATGTAAGACATTTGTTTTCTCCTGACAAGTCTGTAGAGGCCATTGTTTGCTCCATTGTTGTTACTGAATCAGGAGAGGTGATAGGGAAGTGTAGCATTGTGGAGTTTGTTTACATCACAAAATGTATTATCATTAACTTAAAAACATACATTTTGTATTAGTTGAATACTACTAAAATATTCATGTTCTTGTTCAGAAGAATTTAATTAAGTGGAACAATTTTGACCTATATTAAAATTGAGTGCAAAAAATGTTAGTGCTATTGAGGGCTAACACTGCTCACGATAAATCAATAGCATTCTTATTCTTGCACTGAAGTTGAAAGTAAAATGGTAGCACTTGAGCGAAAGTCTCAGGCGCACTGACATCTGGAGGTCGGATAGCGCTTCACTAGTAATCTGGGCCTATGTGTTTGCTTGCGGCATCAGTGCTAGATGAGAAGATGAAGAGTTGGTAGGGTGATATTTCATTGAAATGCCATTCTCTGTGTTAAATTGGATTTAGTTGCATTGTTAATAAAGAATGAGTTAAGTTACAAAACAATATTGCTGGTGCTAAAAGGTTTATTTTGCCTCGTTTGCCACATTGTTAGCAAAGAGTGGAATGTTTTTTGTTCTTTAGTTCAAGATAACAAGATGCAATACATTTAGGATACGGTCAGATTTTGGTGACATTATACAATGTTTGTGTAGACAGTTGTGAGTTGCCAGATCTAGGCATCTAGTGACGCATTATTTTTAGTGGGCATTATTTTTGGTTATGTGCATCAAACTTACATTTTGTTTCACCAGTAATATTATTTAATCAGGGATCAGTCATTTATGATTCAATTAAAGATGTCATGAGAGATGTCATCACTCATGCATAAATTACTAATTACTCCCCCCCCCCCCACCAAACATTCTTCTAATAGAAATGTGTAACTGGCACTCTGCTCACACATATCCTGCCTGCTTGTAAGCAAAAACAGAAAAAAATTACCCAGGAGTGTTTCCTTTAATAGGTGAAAAAAGGGGGAGGGGGGCAATAATTTAAAGGGACATAAACTTGCAAAAATATTATGTTTTAACATGGAAAAGTCAACTCCAGAGCAATAATGCAATACTCATACTTAGCTGAACGTATCTGGTGAACCAGTGATAAGAGGTATATATCCTTAACAACCAATCAGCAGCTAGCTCCCAGTAGTGCATTGCTGCTACTGAACCTACCTAGGTATGCTTCTAAACAAAGGATACAAAGAGAATAAAGTACATTTGATAAGAGAAGTAAAATGAAAAGTCTCTTAAAAGTGTATGTTCTGTCTGAACCTTGAAAGTGTAATTTTGTCTTCCATACTCCTTTAACAAAATACGGAACCAACTTATTTCAGCTTGTAGTGATTTGGTTGATAAATACAACTAGCAGATCAGCTAAATTCATTCATCCATTCAAATTTATAAGCCATTCAAAATAATTGTAAAGCTTAGAATGAATGCTTTATATTTCCATCAATCAGTTACCTAGGTGCATTTTCAGAACATATAAATATTATCCAAATCCACCTAAGCTTGGGCTACAGCCCCAGTTGGGAAATACAAGCGGGTATTGCACATAAACTAAAGCCTTTTATTAAGCAAATCAAAAACACAGGGTTTTTTGGCACATTCTGGTGTCTCTAACTGACCTGTATTTTATCTGCACAATAAAGGGCATTTGGTTTATGTGCAATGCCTTTGGATCATATGTAGAATATATGAATGTCTGCTGTTAATTCCAACTAGGGCTAGATAAGATGGCTACATATTGTTTTCAAACTTAATACAAAGTCAATGGCCCATATGAAAACAGAGCTTAAATAAAACAATTGCTTTATAAGTTTGTAGAAACTGGCAATGGAGTTGGTACAAGTAATATGTTTGCTTTCAAATCTAACTGCATTTGATCTTGGGATTTCCTTGTATGTTCTGAATACTATGCCTTTTCTCCAAAGTCTATTAAAAATATTTTTCTTTTATTGCTTTTCTAAAAAAAAAAAATTCTTGCTGGTAGCCACCCAAAAAGTTTATATTTATTACTATAATTTGTGTTGCCTCGCATATTATTTTAAAACTGTTTTTACAGACTGATTATGTAACTTTATAAAAATAAAGACATGAGAGGATTTGTAATTCATTAGTAGCAATGTAATAATTCAATTTAAATAAAAAGATAGGCTTCCTATTAAAAATAATTGTTACCTTCTATGGGCTTTTACATTTTTAAAGCAACAAACAAAAGCGACCGTACTATTAGATAGTGACATTTATTTTGGGACTTTTCTGACTTCATTCACATGTGATATGGTGAACTATTTTTTTTAAGCTGGCAATATGGTAGAGATTTTTCGTATGATCTGCTACTTCCATAATAATTTATTTTCATGGGTATTTTTCTAGTCCGATTATAAAATACTAATTATGTATGCAATTTATAATAAAAATTGTTGCAAGATGATTCAAATGTAATAATAAATAGTTGGCAATTAATACAGGACATAGTGTATGCCTTAAATCAATCAGCAATCCTTTCATTTCTAGGCATTGTTCTAAGAAATAGCAAAATAAGAACCAGATTACAAGTGGAAAAAAACGACAGAATTCCATTAAGTTCAACCTATACAAATCTTGATTTTAACTTGTTATACCAGCTGCAAAGCATAACATGTTTGGAAAATAGCTGTTTCTTTTATTAGTTGAAACCACAACCTATTCCAATTGGCTCAGCTTGCAGGGAGAGCAGACATCCTTTTGGTTTATTTTTGTATATACAATAGCTGTTTATTTTACTAATTGAAACCACAGACAGCCTTATCTTTTTTTTCTCACTATAAACAATTGCTTCCTTATCTCTTATTGAAAAACAACAAACACTGTCTTTTTGAAGTAATCTAATGATTTGAGAGTTTAATAAAACAGATAATTTTAGTACACACTAATTCTTGTAATGTTTCTATCTTCATATAACTACAAACATTATGCAACAAATAATATTATTTTGCATATAGACATATTTTTGGTTATTAATAGGACTTTTAGAAAAATTATTGTTTATCTTCATTAAAAAGATGGGTTTTTGTATTTGTTTGTTTTGGTGTCTTTTGTTTTGTTTTGTTTTGTTTATGTTAAGAAAACAACATTTTTTTCTTGCAGAAAAGCGTATTTTGTCCCTTTATGCCTGGAATAGGAAGCCAAAGCATTGAGTTGATTAATAACAGTATATGACAAGCCAGAAGTTGTTATTAGGTTCAATATAAACAAAGTACTAATAATAATCGTTAACGTTATGTAAACTGTTAGATGGGTTTAACTTTTTCAGTAGCTGTTTTAACAGAAATGCAATAAGCTAAAAATGATTAACACCAGCAATATTAAATGTGCTTTCTATGATACCTTCAAATTTAAAGGGACATTCACCTATTTTTTTTTTTAATTTTTAAAATATTTCCATTTTACTTCTAGTATGAAATTATCTTTGTTCTTATGGGATTTAAAAGAATACCTAAGTAGATAGTATGCGTGTGTCTGGAGAACTATACGGCATCAGTTTTGCAAGAATGGCCTAGTTTCCATTCAGGCGGTAAATTGTGGGAACTGGTGATAAAAACATTCATCTCCATTAAAGTCTATGGAGATCTCCAAACTTTACCACCTCAATGGAAACTAGGCCAATGTTTTGAGAACTAGATGACAGCAATGTTTCCTCAGTTTATAACATTAATAAAAGCATTCTTGCAAAACTGCTGTCATATTGTGCTCCAGACACGTTCCCACTCATGAACCTACCTAACTGCTTTTCAATAAAATATACATAGACGCTAGCAGCACCTTCACTTCAACAACATCTTTATTGGTATCCCACAGAAAAGAACAATAACATTTGTTGTACATGAACGAGGTCTTGTTGACCAAAACATCACTGTTCTTTTTTTATGGAATAAGAATAAAGAAGTTGTTAAAGTAAAGTGGCTACAAGCATCTATGGGCAAGATTACATATGCAGTGTCACCCGCAAAAGTTGGCGATGCCAGTTTTTACGTGGTTTTGGTATCACATATATACGGCGCCGCATATAAATGTGCCGCATATATTTCACCCGTCACCCACAATAACTAATAAAGTAATAAAGTATAATAACCCCTAATCCCTCATTAACTCACATTGCAATAAACCTAATAAATGTATTAACCCCTAATCTGCCTTTATCCCACATCGCAATAAACCTAATAAATGTATTAACCCCTAATCCGCCATTAACCCACATCGCAATAAACCTAATAAAACTCAAAACCCCTAATCAGCCATTAACCCACAATGTAATAAACCTAATAAAACTATTAACCCCTAATCCGCTATTAACCCCCAATGCATTAACCAAATAAAACTATTAACCCATAATCTGCCATTAACAGAAAATGCAATAAACCTAATAAAACTATTAACCCCTAATCCGCCAATAACCCATGACGCAATAAACCTATTAAAACTATTAACCCCTAATCTGCCATTAACCCACAACGCAATAAACCTAATAAAACTATTAACCCCTAACCCCCCAAACTCACACAATGCAAATAACTAATTAAATTAATAAGACCCCTAACCTAACACCCCCTAAATTAACCCCAATTATCTAAATTAAAAACTACTAAATTACAATTAAAATAAAAAACTAAGATTACTTAAAAATAAAAAAAACTAAGATTAAACTAATCTAAGTTTAGAAAAAATAAAAAAGTATAATATTACATAAAATAATAAACCAAATTATCAAAAATAATTTATTCAGCTCTTTTATTGCCCTTAAAAGGGCATTCAGCGCTTTTAAGAGTGCCCAATAAATCCCTAATAAAAAAAAAAAAATAGAAAATAGAAAAATGGTGGAGAAGGTCATGTTCTAGGCGGTGAAGTCTTCTTCCAAGCGGCCGACATCTTCTTCCAAGCGGGGACTACTTCCTTCTTCATCCAGGACCAAGCTGGCACGGAGCGAAGATGAGAGCGGAACAGGACCGGCAACTGCAGAGCCATGGAGTGTGGAGGATGAGAGCTACTGAAATTCTATTGGCTGTTCAAATCAGCTAATAGGAATGCAAGATATGCCATAATTAATGAAGAATGAAGCAAATTAGATAATAGAAGTAAATAAGATTTGTGTGTGTATATATATATATATATATATATATATATATATAGTGTTTAAAACATTGCTCACAGGCTCATAAGGTCATAACCCACAAGTGAAGATTTATTTATTTTTAACAAAAAAGAAAAGAAAAAACTAATAAATTTTACAAAACACTGGAGTAGACAAGATAAAAATACTTTAAAGGGATGTGAAGGTTAAAGAGGTTTAAAGAGACTGTTCGATTTACTTGTATTATCAAATGTGTTTCATTCTTGTTGTTCCTGTATGGAAACACATACACAGAAAGACTCAGCAATAAACTACTGGTTGGTGGCTACACATAAGTGTCTCTTGTCATTTGCTCACCGGATGTATTCAGCTAGCTCCTAGTAGTGCATTACTGCTCTTGAGATGACTTAAACTATGTGTTTGGAAGGGTTTAACCATATAGTTTTATTGTTATATGCAATCACCAGTGCAATAATAAAGTTCTATAACAGTTTCAGCATTTTCTTTTTGTACTTTTATTTCCCTTTAATGTCCCTTTTAGAATACTCAATATTTTGTTTTGTATTATGGTACCTATATTAATGGTTATATGTGGGACTATTGAACATTTTGAAAATGTTTGTTGTCTTCAAATTGCCATTGAAATAATATTGCCTATCATATATTTATTATTTGTGTATTTATTTATGATGTTATTTATTTATTTGCGCATGATGTAAAGTACTCATTTAGTTTAAAGGGAGATTAAACAGTGCTTAATTAAACAGTCCTTTGGTAAAACAAACATGTTAACTCAAAGTAAACATAAAAAGAAACAGATTGTGTAAAAGTACGACAAACAACTTACTTGTTTTCCTGCAATATGAGCACTTAAAAATTCTCAGTGTAGCCTCTGCACACAGGGTGATAAGAGAGTTGACATGTTAGCAACTTAGGTTGCATTCTGCCTTTACTGAGCATGGGCATCTAGTCTATCCACTTAAAGGGACAGTTCACCCACACATTTCCTCCCCTTTAAATTGTTCCCAATGATTCATTTTACCTGCTGGGTTGTTTTAAATTGTTTAAAAGTAGCTCCTTTACCCCTATTTTGGCATTTGAAATAGCTGATTTAGCCTGTGGTATCCCAACCTATACTGAAAGTTTCTATTTCTGGAGTATATTCTATTGAATAGCCTAAGTAAACACAGCCAGCAGAAGAGATTACACTCTCAGTGGAAAGCATGATAGTTAAGTAATAAAATTATAATTTTTCCATTGTTCTCTCTAAGTATTGAGCTTTGGTTTTCTAGACAAATATAAGATAATGGAGCAAGTCTGTGTACATAAAAGTGATAACATAATAAGATCTGATATTACCTGAAGCTCAACCCATTGTAATAGGCTGTGGTTTAAAAGCACAAAAATAGCTACTTCATATACGCAAATAAACCGAAAAATTAAATTTCTCATACATTTTATACTCTGCAGCAGCTATAACAAGTCATTGAAAATACATTCATATAAAAACAATTTTACAGTGTACCGTCCCTTTAATGGTAAACTAGCTTGTGTTACTCTAGTAGTTTTATGACATAAAGATAGATAAACATTCCTTTATAGACCACAGTGTCCTTGTAGGGCTGTGACATGAAGTAATAGGCACTGCACAAACAAAATTTAAGAAAGAAATAAAAGGTAAATTCCATTTAAAATTATGAATAATACATATTGCATTGATTTATATTAAGTATAAAACTGTTTATATAAAACTTTAAAGAGACATTAAACACTAAATAAATGCTAGAAAAAATTATGAATTCAAAGAAAAGATTAGTCTGAGAATAACATGTTTAAAGTTTCATTAGATGTTTAAATGTTGTAAAGTTTTAGTGTCTTTAAAACAATGGTAGCTGCCATGTTGTAACTTAGGTTACCT